>NW_019943314.1:77656-102840 GCF_002910315.2 Salvelinus sp. IW2-2015
GAGAGAGAGGAAGAGGTGACCCTAATAAGCCTCTTTAGCGTGGTGACAGAACAGGTCCAGGACAGGATGCCTTCTTTTCACTCTGTCAATTAGGTTCATATAGTGGAGTAACTACAATGTTGAACCTGGACCTAACCAACTGGCAAGTGTCTTCACTGACATTTTCAACCTCTCCCTGACTCAGTCTGTAATACCTACATGTTTCAAGCAGACCACCATAGTCCCTGTGCCCAAGAACACTAAGGTAACCTGCCTAAATGACTACCGACCCGTAGCACTCACGTCAACAGCCATGAAGGAAGTGCTTTGAAAGGCTGGTTATGGCTCACATCAACACCATAATCCCAGAAACCTTAGACCCACTCCGATTTGCATACCGCCCAAATAGATCCAGATGATGCAATCTCTATTGCGCTCTACACTGCCCTTTCACACCTGGACAAAAGGAACACCTACGTGAGACGGCTATTCATTGACAACAGCTCAGCGTTCAACACAATAGTGCTCTCAAAGCTCATCAATATGCTAAGGACCCTGGGACTAAACACCTCCCTCTGCAACTGGATCCTGGACTTCCTGACGGGCCGCCCCCAGGTGGTAAGAGTAGGTAACAACACATCCGCCACACTGATCCTCAACAAGAGGGCCCTTCAGGTCGGGCTGGGCGATATGGCCAAAACATATCACGGGATTGAATTTTTATTTATATAAAAAAAAAAAAATTAAACAGTATGACGGTATTTTCTGTTTTTAAATTATAACATTTCTAAATTTGCTTTAAAAGTAGTGCATGACCTTAGGGTGGCCACACATACATTAAGTAATTTCAAAAAATGGGTCTGATAGTGGGCACTGCGAATAGTGTTGTTTGACATGAAAACGAATGAAAATGCCAGGGAGGAGTTATTGCAAAAACAAAATTGGAACCAAACACTTAGGGTAGGAACCAAAGTGTTGATAATTGTTTCCTAGACGACCCTATAATATTTGGCTACATTGTCTGTTTTCTCTTTGCTACTTCATGTAGCTAACATATTAATGCTTCTGGTATTCCTCTTTGATTTATAAGGTACTGTTGGACAAACAACATGCTGATTTACAGTGAGGGGAAAAAGTATTTGATCCCCTGCTGATTTTGTACGTTTGCCCACTGACAAAGAAATGATCAGTCTATAATTTTAATGGTAGGTTTATTTGAACAGTAAGAAACAGAATAACAACCAAAAAATACAGAAAATCACATGTCAAAAATGTTAGAAATTGATTTGCATTTTAAATGAGGGAAATAAGTATTTGACCCCCCTCAATCAGAAAGATTTCTGGCTCCCAGGTGTCTTTTATACAGGTAACGAGCTGAGATTAGGAGCACACTCTTTAAGGGAGTGCTCCTAATCTCATCTTGTTACCTATATAAAAGACCTGTCCACAGAAGCAATCAATCAATCAGATTCCAAACTCTCCACCATGGCCAAGACCAAAGAGCTCTCCAAGGATGTCAGGGACAAGATTGTAGARCTACACAAGGCTGGAATGGGCTACAAGACCATCGCCAAGCAGCCTGGTGAGAAGGTGACAACAGTTGGTGCGTTTATTCGCAAATGGAAGAAACACAAAAAAAACTGTCAATCTCCCTCGGCCTGGGGCTCCATGCAAGATCTCACCTCGTGGAGTTGCAATGATCATGAGAACGGTGAGGAATCAGCCCAGAACTACACYGGAGGATCTTGTCAATGATCTCAAGGCAGCTGGGACGATAGTCACCAAGAAAACAATTGGTAACACACTATGCCGTGAAGGACTGAAATCCTGCAGCGCCCGCAAGGTCCCCCTGCTCAAGAAAGCACATATACATTCCTGTCTGAAATATGCCAATGAACATCTGAATGATTCAGAGGACAACTGGGTGAAAGTGTTGTGGTCAGATGAGACCAAAATGGAGCTCTTTGGCATCAACTCAACTCACTGTGTTTGGAGGAGGAGTAATGCTGCCTATGACCCCAAGAACACCATCCCCACCGTCAAACATGGAGGTGGAAACATTATGCTTTGGGGGTGTTTTTCTGCTAAGGGGACAGGACAACTTCACCGCATCAAAGGGACGATGGACGGGGCCATGTACAGTCAAATCTTGGGTGAGAACCTCCTTCCCTCAGCCAGGGCACTGAAAATGGGTCGTGGATGGGTATTCCAGCATGACAATGACCCAAAACACACAGCCAAGGCAACAAAGGAGTGGCTCAAGAAGAAGCACATTAAGGTCCTGGAGTGGCCTAGCCAGTCTCCAGACCGTAATCCCATAGAAAATTTGTGGAGGGAGCTGAAGTTTCATGTTGCAAACGTCAGCCTCGAAACCTTAATGACTTGGAGAAGATCTGCAAAGAGGAGTGGGACAAAATCCCTCCTGAAATGTGTGCAAACCTGGTGGCCAACTACAAGAAACGTCWGACCTCTGATTGCCAACAAGGGTTTTGCCACCAAGTACTAAGTCATGTTTTGCAGAGGGGTCAAATACTTATTTCCCTCATTAAAATGCAAATCAATGTATAACATTTTTGACAAATGTTTTTCTGGATTTTTTTGTTGTTATTCTGTCTCTCACTGTTCAAATAAACCTACCATTAAAATTATAGACTGATCATTTCTTTGTCAGTGGGCAAACGTACAAAATCAGCAGGGGATCAAATATTTTTTCCCCTCACTGCAGGTCTATACCATCAGTGGTATTATCAGGCTGTACAACTAATTATGTTTGCTCTGACTCAGTACATTAGCTAGCTACCTAGCGATTAGCATTAGCTGCTAACAAGATTTAGGTCCCAATTTGCTAAGAAAAAGACWAACTAGCTGTTTGCAGATGTAAGCAACACAACTAATAGTGTCATTATAGAACACTACTGGATTTATATGCAGAATTAAAGTGAAAACAGCATTGTTGCCATCAACTGGAGGTCGACCGATTAAATCGGAATGAGGGCCGATTTCAAGTTTTCATAACAATCGGAAATCTGTATTTTTGGACACCGATTTGGCCGAATTTTTATACCTTTATTTATCCTTTATTTAACTAGGCAAGTCAGTTAAGAACACATTCTTATTTTTAATGACGGCCTAGGAACGGTGGGTTAACTGCCTTGTTCAGGGGCAGAATGACAGATTTTTACCTTGTCAGCTCGGGGATTCAATCTTGCAACCTTACAGTTAACTAGTCCAACGCTCTAACCACCTGATTACATTGCACTCCACGAGGAGACTGCCTGTTACGTGAATGCAGTAAGAAGCCAAGGTAAGTTGCTAGCTAGCATTAAACTTATCTTATAAAAAACAAATCAATCATAATCACTAGTTAAACTAGTAATATCATCAACCATGTGTAGTTATCTAGCGTGTCCTGCGTTGCATATAATCGATGCGGTGCGTATTCGCAAAAAAGGACTGTCTTGCTCCAATGTGTACCTAACCATAAACATCAATGCCTTTCTTAAAATCAATATACAATTATATATTTTTAAACCTGCATATTTAGTTAATATTGCCTGCTAACCTGGCTCGTTGCGAACTCTGTGGAGACTATTTCTTCCTAACAAAGACAACCAACTTCGCCAAACGGGGGATGATTTAACAAAAGCGCATTTGCGAAAAAAGCACAATCGTTGCACGACTGTACCTAACCATAAACATCAATGCCTTTCTTAAAATCAATACACAGAAGTATATATTTTTAAACCTGCATATTTTGCTAAAAGAAATCCAGGTTAGCAGGCAATATTAACCAGGTGAAATTGTGTCACTTCTCTGCACGCAGAGTCAGGGTATATGCAACAGTTTGGGCCGCCTGATTTGTCAGAATTTTACGTAATTATGACATAACATTGAAGGTTGTGCAATGTAACAGGAATATTTAGACTTATGGATGCCACCCGTTAGATAAAATACGAAACGGTTCCGTATTTCACCGAAAGAATAAATGTTTTGTTTTCGAGATGATAGTTCCCGGATTCGACCATATTAATGACCTAAGGCTCGTATTTCTGTGTGTTATTATGTTATAACCAAGTCTATGATTTGATAGAGCAGTCTGAGCGATGGTAGGCACCAGCAGGCTCGTAAGCATTCATTCAAACAGCACTTTCGTGCGTTTTGCCAGCAGTACGTCGCTGTGCTTCAAGCATTGAGCTGTTTATGACTTCAAGCCTATCAACTCCCGAGATTAAGCTGGTGTAACCGATGTGAAATGGCTAGCTAGTTAGCGGGGTGCGCGCTAATAGCGTTTCAAACGTCACTCGCTCTGAGACTTGGAGTGGTTGTTCCCCTTGCTCTGCAAGGGCGTTGGCTTTTGTGGAGCGATGGGTAACGCTGCTTCGAGGGTGGCTGTTGTTGATGTGTTCCTGGTTCGAGCCCAGGTAGGGGCGAGTAGAGGGACGGAAGCTATACTGTTACACTGGCAATACTAAAGTGCCTATAAGAACATCCAATAGTCAAAGGTATATGAAATACAAATCGTATAGAGAGAAATTGTCCTATAATTCCTATAATATAACTACAACATAAAACTTCTTACCTGGGAATATTGAAGACTCATGTTAAAAGGAACCGCCAGCTTTCATATGTTCTCATGTTCTGAGCAAGGAACTGAAACGTTAGCTTTCTTACATAGCACATATTGCACTTTTACTTTCTTCTCCAACACTTTGTTTTTGCATTATTAAAACCAAATTGAACATGTTTCATTATTTATTTGAGGCTAAATTGATTTTATTGATGTATTATATTAAGTTAAAATAAGTGTTCATTCAGTATGGTTGTAATTGGCATTTTTACTAACAATTTTATTAAATTTTATTTTATTTTTTATTAATTTTTAAATATTATTATTATATATATATATATATCTTATTTATAAAAAAAAATATATATATATATATATATATATATATTTTTTTTTTTAATCGGCATCGGCTTTTTTGGTCCTCCAATAAATCGGTATTGAAAAATCATAATCGGTCGACCTTTACCATCAACATTGTTGCATGTGCTGCATTGACCATGCAGCCTGAAAGCGGCATGGAGAGAGAGAGAGAGATGGCTCATGTAGCAAAGTAAACTATAAAAATGAACGTTACACACGACGTATCACATTTTTTTAAATCAAACACTGTTATAGAAGTTAAGTAAAAACCCAAACTGGTCCATGCATCAATACCGGTATATCGGTACATACGGGTATATATGTACTGGTACCCCCTGTATATAGCCTCTCTATTGTTATTTGACTGCTGCTGTTAAACTATTTGTTACTATTTGTTACTTACAGAAAGACATCAGAGTAGTGGAATGGGGTGTTGGACTTCATGTGGGTACAATGAGGCAAACCATTACCACATATTTTGCGAACGCCCTAAGCTTGTATCATACTGGCAGGACGTGCAAAGATGCATGGAAGACATATTTAAGGCTGATGTCCCATGCAGAGGTGAGGTTCTGTATTCAGGGGTCTACTGGTTAGAGCGCTGGGCCATTAACTGAAAGGTTACTGGAGCGAATCAACCGAGCTGACGAGGTAAAAAGCTGCTGCCATTCTGCCCCTGAACAAGGCAGTTGACCCACTGTTCCCCGGTAGCCTGTCATTGTAAATAAGAATTTGTTCTTAACTGACTTGCCTAGTTAAATAAAAGGTTACATTTAAAAATAGATATATATTCAGGGAACACGCTTGATTGGGAATACACCTACTAGCAAGTAAGAAAGCCCTAATAACGGTTAGAATCAAAGGCGTCCGTTGGTAGGTGAATGGATAACATGAGATCTATGCGATGGAGAGGCTGACCTTTTCTCTGAGACTACAGGAACAAATGGATTCATAGTGACTGTCAAAATGGATTGAGTATATATATAACATCGTTAAGGTCTGATTTTGTTCAATGGTCAAAGTGGAAACATCTGGTACTGTAATACAATCCATCTGTTCACCTGTTAATAGTTACTGTATAATTTTTTTTTAAACAGGAGAGAAAAATATTGGAAAATTGAGAACAAAGACCTTTGATCTATGACACTGCATCCCTGAGACTCGCTGAATGTCTTATTTTTTGTTTTGTTTTACGCTTTTTAAACTTTTGTGCTCGCTTTGTCTTTATACTTTTCATCTTGCATATTCACACTTAAAATGTAGGCAACTATATGTACATTCTATATTTGGACTTGGTGATGTGGAGTGGCCCTGAGGGGCCTGTGTTGCATGAGTAGACTTTCTCATGGACAACTGAACTATGGCTTGGTGTGAGACAAGTCTCAATGAAATGTCACTTGTGTCTGAATCTTATTTCCNACCTTCGCCTCTCCCGAGTCCGTACGGGAGTTGCAGCGATGAGACAAGACTGTAACTACTACCAATTGGATACCACGAAATTGGGGAGAAAAAGGGCAAAAAAAAAACGTTTTAAATATATTTTTAAAAAAATATTAAAATAAACCTTTAAGAAAAAACATTTAAAAAAATATATATATATATTTAGACTAGAGGTGGAGGTTTTGAATGAGCATGTGCAATAGCTGGGTGGAGGGAGGCCTATTGAATGAGCATGTAGGTTAACTGCTGGGGACGCTTGTTAAAAAAGCTTTATATAAAAATAAAAATAAATGCTTAATCAACATCTTCTCACACTCACAGACATGTCATAACTTACAACATGCACGTCTGCAAATGTATATTACTTTTGCTGACCCAATGTTTACTATGCAATTGTTGTCTTTCTACCAGCATAACATGTAGTTTCATCAGTGGCGTGTGATTTCTCTCTTTATGGGATTATGCTTTTGAAGAAAGAGAGCTGTGCAGAGTGACAGAAACCAAACAGTTAAAACAGCACAATACTGAGGCCTTTTCCCCTTCCCAAGACACCAACCATAATGGGTTAGGCCCCTAGCCTTCAGCGATATCCTTCAACAACAGCTAGGTCTACGCAATGCCACTCAAACACCCCACCCCCCCATCCCCCATCTCAACACCACTGTCAACTTCAGTACTCCAGTGAGGTCAGCCAGCACACAGGAGCCAGAGAGACGGGCTAGGTGGGTGACCTCTAGAGGGGAACGTATATAGGGACGCTGCATGTGAAAAGAATAACATTTGTCACAGAGACACATTCAAKAGGTGACACATGCTAATTGATGGGGCACAGCACAGCATGTGGGGCAGGCAGCAACTCTAGGATGTCCCGGCGGGACAGGCCATCAGAATGACACACTGTGGACATGACAGGACCAACTGGCTTTTCAAAAGCCACAGCTGGATTTGCTCCTAATATGCGATCACATAAATCATTCAACTGATATCCCCCTACCACATTCATAGATGCTAACTGCTTCAGCCCCTACTGATGATGGTGTCTTCTGACCGGTGGGAGCCCCGGCACTTACTCTAAACATTAACATGCATCGCTTGTTGTACGTTTTAGGAAACATAAGGAATGTATCTTTTTAAAAACAAAAAGGTTAAATTACTACACACCTTTATTAGTGTTCCCACATAGCCATATCTCCATGTTACTACGAAAGACAGACAGAAGACATATGCAGCCACCCGTGCTAATTATTAAATAATCAAATGTATTTATAAAGCCCTTTTTACATCATCCGATGTAACAAAGTACTTATACAGAAACCCAGCCTAAAACCCCCAAAAAGCAAGCAATGCAGGTGTAGAAGCACGGTGGCTAGGAAAGACTCCCTAGAAAGGCCAGAACCTAGGAAGAAACCTGGAGAGGAACCAGGCTCTGAGGGGTGGCCAGTCCTCTTCTGGCTGTGCCGGGATGAGATTATAACAGTACATGGCCCAGATGTTCAAATGTTCATAGATGACCAGCAGGGTCAAATAATAATCACAGTGGTTGTAGAGTGTGCAGCAGGTCAGCACCTCATGAGTAAATGTCAGTTGGCTTTTCATAGCTATCTAGCGTGCTCCGATCACCTGTGTGTAAGCGCAACTGGAGAGTTAGTGTAGCTTGTCAACTGGAGGCACATACAGCTTGTGGATATGTGCAAAACTGCTCTAAACGTTAAAAACACCGCGTCGGAATTGTAGTTGACATGGAGCCAAATGTGGGCGAATGTAACCGCTGAAAACACCACACATACGGAGTAAGGTTTTCGATAACTAATATCCCTTTACCACATCCTCAGAGGCACTAAATACATGGGTAGAAAATGGGAAGGATAAGCACATTAATGAATATATGATAGGCCTATATGTAGTAAATATCTATACACACTGAGCGTTATTTTGACAATACCATCCTTCATATTTAAATATATGAGGCAGATTAAGTCACACTTGCTCCTCCAGTGTTACATTATGACCATAGGTTGTCACAGCTGAATACCGACGTGACATGTTTTCATTGCACGATGGAGGCTTTGAGTGTGAGCAGTTATTTACTGCCCTAACACTCAAATTGTTGATGTTTTTCAAAAGGTTCTATCGCAGATGGATAGCTACAGCAAACATAACATTCATGTTTATATCAGTCATTGCGGTATCAACAACCAACCCTGGCAAAGATACAGATTGTAACGTTAGCTGATTACATTGTGCGAGGAGTATGACGTTAGCTTGCCAGTTAGCCCACCAAAATATGTACGTTAGCTAAAGTCCTTATTGGATAAAGCATACCTCAGCTAGATAAACATATTTGGCTATATTAGGTAGCTAAAACACGTTTTTGGCAATGCTCGCTAACTAGTTTCACAACTACGCTAACATTACACATTATACCAATGTTAGCTAACGTTGTTTACTTACCGGGTTTGTGAATCCTCAGTTTGACAGATGAAAGCAAACCCCAAAACGGAGGGCAAACAGGACAGACCCCTGCCTACCGTAGCCGAACCGAAATAACCTTAGCTAGCTAACGCGTTAGCAGATAACTTGTAGCCTGTGTGACTGCATTTTAGCTAGCTAACGTTGACTTAAATCGGTGTAGTTAATGTTCGCTACAAGTCAACATGGCTAACTAGCTAGGACGTGCTTGCAACCTGAGAAAGGGTATTCAGGTGATAGGTACTCTGTATCCTTAGCTAACGTTAGCTAAATGTCTGACTAAAACACACGATAACCAGCTAGCTAGTTAGCAGCGACTCGGTTTAGCACAATAGCTAATTCGGGTCCCTCAGTTCAGGCAAGAATATATGTGTGTGTCACTCTCCCGTCTAATAACGGCATGCTTCGCATCCAAAACAGTTCGGTACGGCATATATTATGACGACATTTTGTGACGGTTTTGGTCTTCGGTAACGGTTTTTGTCGGATGTTCGTGCACACGACATTTTTTTTCTTCTTCTGCAGGCAAGCCGAAGTTCGATAGCCTTAGTCAACGCCCCTTCGTCGGTGATTGGTTAAATTGTAGGGCTGACGCTGGCAAAGACATTTTATAACTACTCCAAGATCGTTCATATGTGTCGTTTATAGCGGTAGCTGATGAAGCATAGTGGGCGGAACAAGTAAGTAGGTAAGTCAAGCACGAGATCCTATTGGCGCGTTGTGTCATATTTGCATATTTCGTAGAACGTAAATTCTATACAACTTAATGCATTGTGTTCGTAACATATTCTAGTTTTGGGAACAGCAAAATGTAGTGAGATCTGGGCCCAGATTCACAAAACCTTATTAAGAAGAAATGTCTTCTTAACTGGCATTTTTTCCTTAACTATAGACTTAAGAATGAAATTAAGCAAAATTGCTATTCCTCAAAAAGGTTATTGGAAAATGTATTGCGCTATTTCTCATGTTTCTCCTTAAGCAAAAAGTTAAGAAGAAATTAGATTCTTGAAAATAAAGTCATTGTAAATGTTCTTAAATCCAAGATAAACTCTGGGCAGTGAGAGAATAAGCTCATGAAAGCAATAGAACATGTTTAATTCACTCACAAATTTAAACCCAAGAACATGTTTTAGAACAGTCATCTCAGAAGGAAATAATCTAACATGATTGTCATTGCTAGCTAGATAGCTAGCTAAATTGGTTGCCTAGCAACAAACATCTTAAGAAGATTCATAAGAAGATATTTGTGAAGTTTTCAAGAAAATCCTAAAATCTTAAAGATATTGTTGAGGAATTGCACTTTACTATCTTACGAACTTCTCGTTTTTTCTTTCTTAAAAAGCTTCTTAAGTTTTTGTGTGAATCTGGGCCCAGATGTTTAAATCGATGAGAAAATGTGCAGAATGTCGGCCCAGTTTCACCTAGTTCCATCCTCTCCCACTACCTGCGACTGGACTCCCATTCAGCCCTAAACTCAGTATATGGAGGAAGTAGAGGCGGAGTTCGAATTAAGTAGCGCGTCGAGTAAATTTGGTGAAGACAAATGTTCTGAATGGACAACAGTAATATCGAAAACTGGAACAAAAACGAAATTGTCTAACATTGGAGTGGAGGATACGTGTGTAAAAGATAATGAATCGTTTCTTGTTGGGATGCGATTGTTGAGTAAGGATGAGTATGTGGGAAAACCGTTCGAGGTGTCGAAAATGGTGACGTCTGGGCTTGGAAAAGTAGAGTCTGTCAGAGTGACCAGGAGTGGTCTTATTTTGATTAATTGTATTTCTGAAGAACAGAGGAAGATTGCAGTTGGCCTCAAAAGAATTCGGACAACAGAAGTTTTGTGTTTTGAACTTCAGAGTAGAGCACCCGTCAAAGGAGTCATCTCAGGGATGCTCAGGTTGAATCCCTGATGAGAATTCCTCGTGTGGTTGGTGAACCGGCCTCTGACCAGCTCGGTGAATGGAGGAAATTAAGAAGGTCCATTGGTCTTGGTTATGTAAGATACGCCGTAAAAGCTTCGTCCCCAAACCACTGCTGTGTGAGAATTGTAAAGGATTTGGCCATGTTTCAAGTGTGTGCAGATTTTTTATTTAAATTGAACCTTTATTTAAGTAGGCAAGTCAGTTAAAACTTCTTATGGCTGCAATCCCGTTAACGGGATCGATATGACAACAGCCAGTGAAAGTGCAGGGCGCCAAATTCCAACAACAGAAATCTCATAATTAAAATTCCTCAAGCATACAAGTATTTCACACCATTTTAAAGATACACTTCTTGTTAATCCCACCACAGTGACCGATTTCAAAAAGGCTTTACAGCGAAAGCACCACAAACGATTATGTTAGGTCACCGCAAAATCGCAGAAAAACACAGCCATTTTTCCAGCCAAAGACAGGAGTCACAAAAAGCAGAAATAGAGATAAAATGAATCACTAACCTTTGATGATCTTCATCAGATGACACTCATAGGACTTCATGTTACACAATACATATATGTTTTGTTCGATTAAGTTCATATTTATATTCAAAAACCTCAGTTTACATTGGCGCCATGTTCAGAAATGCCTCCAAAATATCCAGAGAAATTGCAGAGAGCCACAGCAAATAACATAAATACTCATCATAAACTTTGATGAAAGATACATGTTTTACATAGAATTAAAGATACACTGTTGACATCTAGTGGAAGCCGTAGGAAGTGCAAACTGATCCATATCCCACTGTGTATTCAATAGGGGCTGGGTTGAAAATCGACCAACCTCAGATTTCCCACTTCCTGTTTGGATTTCTTCTCAGGTTTTTGCCTGCCATATGAGTTATGTTATACTCACAGACATAATTCAAACATTTTTAGAAACTTCAGAGTGTTTTCTATCCAATACTAACAGCAAATACTAAAGCAACTGGGACTGAGGAGCAGGCCGTTTACTCTGGGCACCTTTCATCCAAGCTACTCAATACTGCCCCTGCAGACATAAGAAGTTAAGAACAAAATTCTTATTTACAATGACGGCCTTTCCCGGCCAAACCAGAATGCCAAACCCGCCACCCTATGGGACTCCCAATCACGGCCYGACGTGATACAGGCTGGATTCGAACCAGGGACTGTCGTGACACCTCTAGAACTGAGATGCAGTGCCTTAGACCGCTGTGCCACTTGGGAGCACCAATGAACAGAGTATACTAAAGAAAGGTGTGTAGAAGGACGACAGTGTTGTAATTGTGGCGGGATCATGATCCTGAGTTCCTGGAGTGCCCTGTAAGGGTGAAGGAAATTGAGTTGGCAAAAGTTTGAGCSGTCAATCAAATCTCCGATGCGGAGACGATCAAAATAATTGAGAAAACAAGTGATGCTAGTGAAGAGATGGTAAAGGTTTTGGTTGCGTTCATTACCACGGTCTTTACAACTTCTTGATCAAACATCATTTTGTCAGAGAAAGAAAAATCGGTAACACTGAAGTCAAAGTTCAGTAGGAAGGTCCAGCTAGCTAAAATGAGGCAAACGTTTGAGCAGAGTTGAGTAGCTATGCCAGGCCTACTCATCTCTGCTATAGCTAGCTATGGTAGTCTCGGTTAATGATATTAGATATGTTTTTCTTTGATCGTTGTGTTTGGTTTAGATTTGTGTACTAAATAGCTCTCTACCTTGTTTTTTATTTTACAAAACACCATCGAATGGGTACACCAGTTTTTTTTTTCTGTCACCCAGCACTGCCTGTTCACCAGCCCATAGCACTGACTGGTCATTGTCCATCTCTTGCACTGAGCTGCAGTGCAGAATGGAAAACCATTTCCATGCAGGCCCTGAGAAGCCCTATCCTGGGCCCATCTCCAAGACCTACTCCACTGGCTTGCTCCTCAGCGACGCCACAGAGCAGCAGCAGCAGCAGTAGCAGCAGGGGTGTGAGAAGGGGAGGAAAGAGCTGCAGACTCTTGACACATCACTGGCAAAGACATTGCAAACGATTGAAGACAGATCTCAAACAATCTGGAGAACGTCATGCACTGAGCCAGCAGATTGTCCCAGAGGTAAATCATTTGAAACTCTCCTAATTTACTCTTGATCTCATTCCCCCTCTTCCCCTCTTTCCTCCTCACCATGCATGCTGCTCTCCACAGACACTCCTCTAATCCCCCCCCCCCACCGGTATCTGTAGCTGATTTCATACATAAACTATCGCCAAAACTCTGGGAGGAATTCGATCACCAGTTGCACGAGTTCATTCATGACTTCAAGAAGAGGACAAGGACCAAACGACTGAGACTATAGTGAAATGAACAACTTGTTCTGTTGCTCAGGAGTCAGACTAGACTGAATGAAAACAAATACAAAATAATAAAAAAAAAAAAGGTTCAATGTGTTTCCATCGCATTTTCAACTGTACCAATAGTTTAGTAAAAAACTGTTGCGTTAAATGGCAAATATGTGTAACGGCAGCCTTCCCTCTCTTCACGAGAAGAGAGGGTGTAACAGGGATCGGACCAACATGCAGCGTAGCCAGTGCTCAACATGTTTAACAAAACGATAAACACGATACAAAATAACAAATGTGGCAAACCGATAAAGCCCTATCTGGTGCAGCGAAAACACAGGGACAGGAAACAACCACCCACAATCCCCAACACAAAACAAGCCACCTATATATGATTCCCAATCAGAGACAACACAAAACAACTGCCTCTGATTGAGAACCATATTAGGCCAAACATAGAAACAGACAAACTAGACACACAACATAGAATGCCCACCCAGCTCACGTCCTAACCAACACTAAAACACACAAGAACTGTGGTCAGAACGTGACAATATGCCTACTCTGGTCTTGGCACGTACACTCTAGCCAACCACTGGCAGATACAGTGTGGTTAGGCTAGTCTATATGAGATTATTAAGGATACAACTAAAGAGTGAGAATATTTGTATTTGTCAAATGGCAGTCAAGCATCAATCATTTATTGGAAAGCCGCATCAACCTGATCATCTGGCACGTTCACAAGTTTAATTAAATTTGATTATTAATTTCTGACACAAAAAAAATCCCATATAACAGTACCAGTCAAACGTTTGGACAAACCTACTCTTTCAAAAGGTTTTTCTATATTTGTACATTGTAGAATAATTATGAAGACATCAAAACTACGAAATATCACATATGGAATCATATAGTAACCAAAAATATATATTTAGTATTTGAGATTCTTCAAAGTTTGCCACKCTTTGCCTTGATGACAGCTTTGCACACTCTCTGCATTCTCTCAACCAGCTTCATGAGCTAGTCACCTTGAATGCATTTCAATCAACAGGTGTGCCTTGCTAAAAGTTAATTTGTGGAATTTCTTTCCTTCTTAATGCGTTTGAGCTAATCAGTTGTGTTGGGACGAGGTAGGGGTGGTATACAGAAGTTAGCATGATTTGGTAAAAGACAAAGTCCATATTATGGCAAGAACAGCTCACATAATTCTTTATTTATTTATTTAACAAGGCAAGTCAGTTGAGAGCAAATTCTTATTTACAATGACGGCCTACCCCGGCCAAACCTGGGCCAATTGTGCACCGCCCTATGGGACTCCCAATCATGGCCGGATATGATGCAGCCTGGATTCAAACCAGGTACTGCAGTGACACCTCTTGCACTGAGATGCAGTGTCTTAGACCAATGCGCCACTCGGGAAAGCAAACAGAAAACGACAGTCCATTATTACGTTTAAGATATGAAGGTCAGTCAATCCAGAAAATGTAAAGAACTTTTACAGTTTTATCAAGTGCAGTCTCAAAAACCATCAAACACTATGATGAAACTGGCTCTCATGAGGACCGCCACAGGAATGGAAGACCCAGAGTTACCTAGAATTAACTGCACCTCAGATTGCAGCCCAAATAAATGCTTCACAGAGTTCAAGTAACAGACACATCTCAACATCAACTGTAGAGAGGAGACTGCGTGAATCAGGCCTTCATGGTCAAATTGCTGTAAAGAAACCACTACTAAATGACACCAGTAAGAAGAAGAGACTTGCTTGGGCCAAGAAACACGAGCAATGGACATTAGACCGGTGGAAATCTGTCCGATGGTCTGATGAGTCCAAATTTAAGATTTTTGGTTCCAACCGCCATGTCTTTGTGAGACGCAGAGTAGGTGAACAGATGATCTCTGCATGTGTGGTTCCCACCGTAAAGCATGGAGGAGGAGGTGTGATGGTGTGGGGGTGCTTTGCTGGTGACACTGTCAGTGATTTATTTAGAATTCAAGGCACACTTAACCAGCATGGCTACCACAGCATTCTGCAGCAACACGCCATCCCATCTGGTTTGTGCTTAGTGGGACTATCATTTGTTTTTCAACACCACAATGACCCAAAACACACCTCCAGGCTGTGTAGGGGCTAGTTGACCAAGAAGGAGAGTGATGGAGTGCTGCATCAGATGACCTCGCCTCCACAATCACCCGACCTCAAACCAGTTGGACCGCAGAGTGGACCGCAGAGTGGACCGCAGAGGGGACCGCAGAGTGGACCGCAGAGCGAAGGAAAAGCAGCTAACAAGTGCTCAGCACACAGTGCCTTGCAAAAGTATTCATCCCCCTTGGCGTTTTTCCTATTGTGTTGCATTACCTGTAATTTAAATGGATTTTTATTTAGATGTCATGTAATGGACATACACAAAATAGTCTAAATTGGTGAAGTGAAATAAAAAAAGAAAACTTGTTTAAAAAAATTCAAAAAAAATTCAAACGGAAAAGTGGTGCGTGCATATGTATTCACCCCCTTTGCTATGAAGCCCCTAAACAAGATCTGGTGCAACCAATTACATTCAGAAGTCACATAATTAGTTAAATAAAGTCCACCTGTGTGCAATCTAAATGTCACATGATCTCAGTATATATACACCTGTTTCTGAAAAGCCCCGGAGTCTGCAACGCCACTAAGCAAGCGACACCACCAAGCAAGCGACACCATGAAGACCAAGGAGCTCTCCAAACAGGTCAGGGACAAAGTTGTGGAAAAGTACAGATCAGGGTTGGGTTATAAAAAAATATCAGAAACTATAAACATCCCACGGAGCACCATTAAATACATTATTTAAAAATGCAAAGAATATGGCACCACAATAAACCTGCCGAGAGAGGGCCGCCCACCAAAACTCACGGACCAGGCAAGGAGGGCATTAATCAGAGAGGCAACAAAGAGACCAAAGATAACCCTGAAGGAGCTGCAAAGCTCCACAGCGGAGATTGGAGTATCTGTCCATAGGACCACTGTACACTCTACAGAGCTGGGCTTTACAGAAGTGTGGCCAGAAATAAGCCATTGCTTAAACAAAAAAATAAGCAAACACGTTTGGTGTTCGCCAAAAGGCATGTGGGAGACTCCCCAAACATACGGAAGAAGGTACTCTGGTCAGATGAGACTAAAACGGACCTTTTTGGCCATCAAGGAAAATGCTATGTCTGGCGCAAACCCAACACCTCTCATCACCCCGAGAACACCATGACCACAGTGAAGCATGATGGTGACAGCATCATGCTGTYGGGATGTTTTTCACCGGCAGGGACTGGGAAACTGGTCAGAATTGAAGGAATGATGGATGGCGCTAAATACAGGGAAGTTCTTGAGGGAAACCTGTTTCAGTCTTCCAGAGATTTGAGACTGGCACGGAGGTTCACCTTCCAGCAAGACAATGACCCTAAGCATACTGCTAAAGCAACACTCGAGTGGTTTAAGGGGAAATATTTAAATGTCTTGGAATGGCAGAGTCAAAGCCCAGACCTCAATCGAATTGAGAATCTGTGGTATGATTGCTGTACTGTACACCAGCGGAACCCATCCAACTTGAAGGAGCTGGGGCAGTTGTGCCTTGAAGAATGGGCAAAAATCCCAGTGGCTAGATGTGCCAAGCTTATAGAGACATATCCCAAGAGACTTGCATCTGTAATTGCTGCAAAAGGTGGCTTTACAAAGTATTGACTTGGAGGGGGGTGAATAGTTATGCACGCTCAAGTTTTCTGCTTTTTCTTCTTTGTTTCACAATAAAAAATATTTTGCATCTTCAAAGTGGTAGGCATGTTGTGTAAATCAAATGATACAAACCCCCAAAACAACCATTTTAATTCCAGGTTCTAAAGCAACAAAATAGGAAAAAATCCAGGGGGGGTGAATACTTTCGCAAGCCACTGTATGTGGGAACTCCTTCAACACTATTGGAAAAGCATTCCTCATGAAGCTGGTTGAGAGAATGCCAAGAGTGTGCAAAGCTATCATCAAGGCAAGTAGGTGGGTACTTTGAAGAATATAAAATATATTTTGATTTGTTTAATGCTTTTTGGTTACTACACGTGTGTTATTTCATAGTCTTGATGTCTTTATTATTCTACAATATAGCAAATTGTAAAAAATAAAATAAAAAACTTGAATGAGTAGGTGTGTCCAAACGTTTTACTGGTACTGTATATATGGCCTTGGGAAAGTATTCAGACCCCTTGACATTTTCCACATTTTGTTAGGTTAAGAAAAGGTGAAGTCTATCTGTCCTTTTGTTTTTGACATGGAGTCTCTTCCTACTCAAGTGCAGTTGGGATATATAAACGACAGAGTCAGAGCATGTATGTGACCCAATCAAATTTGATTTGACAGACTCATGCTTCCAATCAGGAAGTCTCTAGAAATTGCGCAACAAAATGACAGTAGAGTGCCTCCTCTTCACCACTCGATGGACAGTGCGGGGTGGTGGTCAAAATTCAGTAGCGAGAGTCCGTTTTCGAGATTTGAGAGCAAAAAATGAAGTTTGGGTCTGAGCCTCTCATTCACTCGGAGAGGAGAACGAGACGCAGAAGCATGGACATGGATAATACTTTCCAGGAATAGACAGACAGAAAACAATGGGGGCTACATGTCAACAGGTAACGTAATGTTTAGAAAATTAGTAGCATATTCCATGTTTCATTTATTCACTATGTCCCTAATGATGAAAGTGAGCGAAATTTGAGACTTAAGTTATTTTCACCATTTTTTTAAATGGTCAGAAATGTTCCATGTTTGCATTCTGTGTTTCCATTAGTACCCATTTCAAACCAACATGTTTTGCTGCCAACTTTTTTTTTGCCGTCTTTTAAAAATATATATTTATATATATATATATATATCTGAGGCTTCTTATTGGTGCAAACCCAGTACTGTTTTTGAACAGGCTAGAAGCACACGTCATCAAATTCATGGTTTCAACCGAATTATGGTCTAAATCGCAACCGCAATATTTGGGTTAAAAACTAAAACGCTATTAGATGTTTTGACCATATCCTGCAGCCCTACGGTGTGGGAGGAGGGTGTCTGCTAAATATGTGTATGCGACAAATAACATTTCATTTCACCTACATCACAAATGCCATCTAGTGATTTTAGCATGACAGGAGTGAAGTTGTGGAATTATAGCTAAAAAAAGACTGGTACACGGACTAGGAAATTGTGACTTTCTAGTTTAATTAACTTTTTTGTTAACATTTTGTATCAAAACATGTATGTCTGCTATCTGTCGATTTGTGTAGGAGATAAGCATTGTCGCCAGGGGGCGACGGTGGCCATTTTTAGAGCAGAATAACCCCCTGCACCCTATACAAGTCTATGGGGATGTCAAAGTACAGCTTTTGATCCAGAAGGTGCAGCCTTTCACCTGGTAGCCAGTCCCCAGCGAAGACCCTTTTCCCTGCTGCTGGTGGAGAGGGCCAGATGCAGCCTTTCACCTGATAACCAGTCCCCAGCGAAGACCCTTTTCCCTGCTGCTGGTGGAGAGGGCCAGATGCAGCCTTTCACCTGGTAACCAGTCCCCAGCGGAGACCCTATTCCCTGCTGCTTGGGGAAGAGGTCCAGGGATGGGGTCGCCGACTGTGACATGTTGCGAAGCATTTGTGAATTTACATTTTATGTTGCATTTGTTTCAACCAATGCAATCGACGTGTGTGTGTGTGTGTGTGTGTGTGTGTGTGTGTGTGTGTGTGTGTGTGTGTGTGTGTGTGTGTGTGGTGTGGTGTGTGTGTGTGTGTGTGTGTGATAGTAACTTACAATATAATTTATGTTTGAATTCATTTTACACACAGATCCTGTCATGGTGTCTTCACAACGACTCAACTTGGACATTAAGCTCCACCCTGAGTCTCCACCCTGAGTCTCCACCTACCACAACAGACCTGTGACCAGGACAGTCACTAAACAACAGACCTCCTGTGACCAGGACAGTCACTAAACACCAGACCTCCTGTGACCAGGACAGTCACTAAGACACTAGGACAGGACCAGGACAGTCCCTAGGACAGGACCAGGACACTCCCTAGGACACTAGAGGACCAGGACAGTCCTAGGACACTAGGACAGGACCAGGACAGTCCCTAGGACACTAGGACAGTCCCTAGGACACTAGGACAGGACAGTCCCTAGGACACTAGGACAGGACCAGGACAGTCCCTAGGACACTAGGACAGGACCAGGACAGTCCCTAGGACACTAGGACAGGACCAGGACAGTCCCTAAACAGAAGAAAATAGACCGAAACTCTTGTGTACATTAATGCTACTGGATACTGTTTCAGCTAACTGAAGTCTTAGGCTGTTCAGTGGACACTAGATGGAGTAGATCTTCACATGAACTGTTTTTATTCATGTCTTTCTATTTTTTCGTAAGCTGCACTGACATTCCGTTTTCTGGATTGTAAAACTGCTTAAGTGCACCGTTGTGGTAAAATTGACCAATTTTGCACATTTGGGCAAACTACATGATACAAACTATAGTGTAGTAATGTAACTCCTGGCAGAATGATACAAACTATAGTGTAGTAATGTAACTCCTGGCAGACATGATACAAACTATAGTGTAGTAATGTAACTCCTGGCAGACATGATACAAACTATAGTGTAGTAATGTAACTCTTCACTGAATCAGTCAAACTGTGCACACACACTGCTGTTGGTCAAAATCTAAATTGCCGCTGAACTCGTAACGGATTTCCTCTTCGTCTGAGGAGGAGTAGCAAGGATCGGACCAATGTGCAGCGTGGTAAGTGTCCATAATGAGATATTTAATAAAACAACAGAACACTGAACAAAATAACAAAAGTACAAACAAACACACCGAACAGTCCCGTATGGTGCAAACACTGAAATGGAAAATAACTACCCACAACCCATAGTGGGAAAACAGGCTACCTAAGTGTGATTCTCAATCAGAGACAACGATCGACACCTGCCTCTGATTGAGAACCTATACTAGGCCAAACACATAGAAATATAACGTACAGACCAAAACATAGAAAAACAACATAGAATCCCCACCCAACTCACGCCCTGACCAACTAAAATAAAGACATAAAAAAGGAACTAAGGTCAGAACGTGACAGAACTCGTGATTTTATGGCCTTTCTCTTGCATTTCAAAGAATTCATTTCACCTTTATTTAACCAGGTAGGCCATTTGAGAACAAGTTCTCATTTACAACTGCGACCTGGCCAAGATAAAGCAAAGCAGTGGGCAAAAACAACAACACAGAGTTACACATGGAATAAACAAACATACAGTCAATAACACAATATAAAAATCTGTATACAGTGTTGGTTGGATGGGCTAAGGATAGGCTGTGTACAGCTGCAGCGATCGGTAAGTTGCTCTGACAGCTGATGCTTAAAGTTAAATATGTGTCACAGGGTCGTTAGTGATTGGAGCCACCTGGGCTCAGGGTATAAACTGTTTTACTAATCACCTCTCTCTCTCTCTGCTCCTCCAGGTATGATCATGTTTTTGTTTGTTCCTTTGTAGTTTTGCATAGTTTTCACTCAGTCATGTTCACACACACATATTCATGCATCCATGCACTTTACATACACCTTACATTATGATACTTCCACACCTCATTCCTTTTTGTTAGTTTAAAGTTAGTTTTGTTTATAATAAAGAACACTTTTAATTGGCTATACCTGTTGTTCGTGTCCCTCATTTTTGTCACAGGCTATGAGCCGGCTTGTGACATATGATTAAATATTAAAGATATCCCGGACAGAGTCGGGCGGCTCCACTCAGAATAAATAACCAACAGTTTTCTCATATGACATTAAAGGACTGATATTCCTCATATGACATTAAAGGACTGATATATCATCAAACAACTATATATCTCCCCAACCCCAAAAAAATACCAGGTGCACGAAAAGTTTGGACTTAGAATATTTTTTGAAAACCTCCATAATCACTCAGGCCATTGACTCGAGAAGAAAAAACATAAAATATTTTCCAGAAGAAAAACATAGAATATTTTTTGAAAACCTCCATAAATCACTCAGGCCAGCACCATTGATTTGGGGCGGTAGTATAGCGCTCCCAGAGCGGGTATGGAAGTCTGGATCCCCCCTAAAGCATTTAAGGCTCTGTGTGTCTTTAAGCACCATACTTTTTCACTCCATCCTTGGGTGTGTGTGTGTGTGTGTGTGTGTGTGTGTGTGTGTGTGTGTGTGTGTGTGTGTGTGTGTGTGGTGTGGAGTTTTTCTTTGACATCTGTTTAGAGAAATTACTGATTTACAGTTCATGAGGGTTGACCGATTTCACACATTTAAGTTTTGGAAAGATCTGACTTTTTTTAAAACCTTCGAAACAGCACCTATGACCCCATTTTAAGGCACTTCCTTTTGGCACAGGAAGCTATAAGTAAATACATATCTGATCGGGGTATGCTTTTACAGAATCCTGAGTTTTAAGTCTATACGTTAAGAACTGACTGAATTTACAACAGGGTTGAATGCACTATATATCACAAACTGCTGGTTGGGTATGGCAAAACACTTTTAGGGTGATTTTATCACTTCCGTTTGCTCCAGGAAGCTTAGAATCAACACAGGTAGACCTCATAGTGGCTTGATGGATTTTCACATTGAAGACAGGTTCCATAAGACATTCATAACCCACATAGGCTTCAGGTTGAATTTTTAGGGGTGCAGGCAATGTGTTTCCTATGGGGTGATTTTACAATGTCATTGTAAACTGTTTGTAAACTGTTTGTAAATTGTAAACTGTTTGATGTAAACACCTTCTTTTAACTGTTAAGGGTTAATGCCACAAGGTTAGGCTTGCACAGAGACCTTAGGAACGTTCCTGAGGTCAAATTGTGCTTCTAAACCTTAACCAGTTCTCTCTCTGTCCTCCCAAAAGCAAGACTTGAAATGTAGGTCAAGGGTAATCTTCTTGTCACTGTCGCTGGCGCTCAGACCGAGCAAGCTAGGTCAAGCGGGGCATCTCGTTGAACTCGGCACGACCTGGAGACTATGGTGATGTCATTTTTAGTGGTGATTTCAGCTATTTTGGTGTTTTTTCACTGCGAAACAATATTGCAAATGCACAAAAGTCAACTAGCAACGTCAGTGTCCATCAGCCAATTAGATATTTTCAGACACCAAACTGATACCATCTGACTCCAAACCTCACTTTTTCCAACTCGTTTAGAAGCCAACTATCACATATTTCAGAGGCAGGCCAAAATTCACAGCGCCTTCCATTTAAACCATAATAAAACAAATAATACGTAGTTATGTTCTACGCTGCTGGTCCAGTTCTCACATTATGTTAGCCCTATGTGAGGGCGACCTCGAATCCCAAGTTTCGGCTCGATAGGTCATTTCGGTGCCCGAGCAAAACCTTAATTGGTGCTGGAAATTCCACTTTATTCCCATGCCTTGCTACGGGGGGGTCCTTGAATGAGCTATCGGACAGAAATGTCGGGGTCGGTCTCTATGGGCGCAGCCGGTTTCAATGCACCTAGTCTTGCTACAGCTCTGGGACTTTTCCTAAATAGGTCACATATTGTCGTAATGGCTCAAAATAGAATTGGAGAAGTCAATTCGGCACCAATGCACCAAAGGACGTTTTATCTGCGTCGCGGGAACCACCTTCTAGAGCCACATAACTTGCGCACGCGTCGCTTAATCGATCCGACGTCTGTAAGGGTTGTAAGTTTCGACGCCAGAGTGACGGTTCTGTAAACGTTCAGAAAGATACTTAGTGAGGCATGTCTGCCTTAAGCCTCAGTTCATCAAATGCTTTCGTAAGTGAGTAATGTGTAGCATCTACTTCCTTTGAAATGCCTATGGTGATATATACCCGTTATCTGTGTAGTTTAATAAGATATTACCTGATGGCTACTGGATTACGATACAGTATGGTGGTTGCTATTCACATATATTAAGTTTTTGGATAGATTATTTGACTTTTTTTATCCCTTCGAAATCGCAGCCTTTTGACCCATTATTTGGCACTTCCGGTTGGCACTAGCGGAACTGATGAGTAAAACCACTATCTCCTATTGGAGTGTTGGCGTCTTTTACTTAGGAATTCCTGAGAGTTTTAAAGTCTATTACGTTAAGAACTCACTGATATTAGTGAGTTCTTAGGGTTGTAACTGCACTATTTTCTCTCTAAATCGCAGGGCAACATTTAGGGTGTTAACCCGTTGTGCTCATGAAGCTTAGATCGACACATGACTTAGTGGCCTGTGATTGTCATCGAGTCTAAGAAATTATGTACCTCCATTCTTCATTGAATCATATAGGAGCAGCTAATATGTTTCTATGAGCTATGTCTTGTAAATGTTATGTAAACTTCTTTAACTTTAAGTATGCCATTCATGCGTCATGAGCGCCAGATGAAGAGCCTTTATAGCACGTTCATCCGAGTCAACTGTGCTTCTAACCTATAAGGCGGCTGTGTGCTCTCGTCTGTCTCAAGAACAAAATGTATGATGAGCAAGGAATTTGGTCTGTGCTCACAGCCACAGTAGGTTCAGGGGGATTCTTGAACCGCAGGCTGGAGAGCAAGGCAAATGCTCCATTCTGCAGCTTGTGTGATTTGACTATTGTTACTCATCTTATTACCCTTTTGATGTACACAATCCTTTATTAACTAGTCTGTTTCATGGTCTACATGACTCTCGTACACGGGATCACGGTTAAAGGCTTACACAAGTCTCCCCGAAGGGTTTGGTTCTCGGTACGTACGAGCAACATTCGCGTTATCACCTTTCCGTTACTCGAGTCTCTCCCGATCCACATCCAACACAAAATGACCCATGCAGCAGGTCTTGGTCTTCTTGTACACCAGCGCCCCTCCAAGCCCGGAAGCGCACTCGCTAGGCACGCTATGGAAGTCGCACCTGGAGATGCTGCTTGAGCGCCAGGTGCCTCTATACACACTCGTACTGCTGCCACTCCTTTCCTTTTCGTGGTCCATCGCTACTACTATGCTGCTACACGTGGGCCCGGGATCGAAGTCGGCAGCGTCGCCCCCGACAATTCCACCACTAAGTCCTGCATGCTAGCGGACCAACACACCAGCGTTTTGAGCGTCTTTGCAAAGACGGAATGGTCGAGCCGTCGACCTGCCTGTAGCGATGCCCCGGCCGCACAGGAGTGGACGTAGCAGTTCCATAACCGGCCAAACCTCCCTAACCCGGACGACGCTAGGGCCAATTGTGCGTCCCCCCACGGACCGGTCGCGGCCGGCTGCGGCCGGTGCGGCCGGCTGCGGCGAGCTGGGCGCACCCAGAGACCTCTGGTGGGCCAGCTAGCACTGCGATGCAGTGCCTAGACCACTGCGCCACCCGGGTAGGCAGATCTGACCTTTTAACCCTTCGAGAACTGACCCTATGGCACCATTTGAAGGTCTTCCGGTTCACATAGGAAGCTTAAATGAACACCATTCCTCCTTGGGGTAGGCTCTTATATAATTATTCGAGTTTTAAGTCTTATTGTTAAGACCTGACTTATTTACAGCAGGGTTAAATGAGTGGTGTGTTATTTCATAAAAATCAGCATAAAATCAACAGAAATTCTGGCGAGCTTTCGCAGACCGCACTTAAAAAAATGTTCGTCTTGAACACACTGCAACTGGGAATCTGTAATTTCTTTTTTTTAACTCCTTTTTGTGAACATTTACATTTGGTTCAATGTATCGGAATTTCTCTTAAATGACGATAGATAAATGGCTGGTTCTTTTTTTTCTGACACCTGATGCTTTATGTACTTTGACGTGAAAGCCGGTCAACATTAGCACCCTACTTTTGCGTTTTTGACCTTTAATCCCAGAAAAATGGCCATAACTCAAAGCGTTGAGGCTCGACGCCCATCTTGTTCGGGGCCAACTGTCCCATTACGTTTTAAATTAATTTCCGTTTGGAGAAAAGGCCCACATGCATTTGCAATATTAATTTTATGTTTCCCTTGGTGGGTAGATTTCCGACGACTGCGGAAAACATGGAACAAAATTGGGTTATTTTTATAAAACGGAACACTCGAACCGTGCCGAGAGATTTCGTTTGAATGACTTCCTGAAAGATCTCTCCCTCACGGGCC
>NW_019943314.1:105953-107832 GCF_002910315.2 Salvelinus sp. IW2-2015
ATGGTTTTGCTGAGAATTTTTGTTTAGAGTTCCGCTCGTCTCACAGTATAGTGCTACCTATGAAAAAATTACAGACCTCTACATGCTTTGTAAGTAGGAAAACCTGCAAAATCGGCAGTGTATCAAATACTTGTTCTCCCCACTGTATGCGCGAATTGAATGTGAGACTGTGTTGAATATTTACAAACAAAAGAGGAATAGTCACATGCAAACAAGCATACATACAAACTATTTACATTGCCAGGAATCCTAAACAAACAAATCATATTCATTAATAATACAACAAGTTTTAATTGCCTTTTTGTTTTCCATTTTAGTTAAAGTAGTGCCAATATGTTTAAAATTCATTTATAAAGTTWAAAAAAGTTAGGTTTTGAATGAGACCATTTGCATTTGTGAAAATGAAATTTACCTAGTATTATTAGCAGTTGAATTAAATATACTACATCTTTATCTATGTTAGAATTTCTGAAATATATCATTATATCAAAACCATTCAATAGTACAACCCGTCCTATTTTTTTGTAACAAAATTCTGTATGTCAATCCCAAATAATTCTACTATTAATACAGGCAAAAACATGTGCAAAATGGTCTCCTTCTCCATTCCACAGAAATCACATTTATAGTCAATATTCTGCGTGAATCTTTCCAAAACATGTTTCACAGGATAAATTCTATGTAACATTTTAAATGAAACGTCCTTTACCTTGTTACTGATACAATATTTGTTAGCAATTTTCCATGCTTTCCCCCATTGTATATCACCATAGATATTTGACCAAAAGAATCTTGCTGAGGGAATTGTAGTATCACAAACAATATTCCTAATCTGTTTATTACTACATTTATCTTTGATGTTAATATTACCAATGAATATATTTTTATGTAAATCTATGTTACTTACATCAACCACAGAGGAATTTAAAAGAGATACAGCCCCCCTTGGAATCGCATCAAACTATTGCATATTCTTTCGGGGTTATTGGAATTTTKAACTTATCAAGAAATTCCCCATATGAGAGTAGATATCCATCCTTATTCAGTAACTGACCAACCAAAATAATTTTATTCTCAAACCAGTTACAAAAAAAAAAGACTTAATTTTAAATTATATGTTTTTGTTGTTCCATAGAAAGTATCTGTGAGGGGAAAATTTGTGTTATACGCTAACATCCAAGCTAAAATTGCCTGCTTATGGAATTTGGCCAATTTTACTGGGATTTTATCAACATCAAAATTACATCGAAGCAAAAAACTCTAAACCACCAACAGAGTCAAATAAATACTTAGGGAAGACATTCCAAATACTCTTCTGGTTCTTAATATACTTCAGAATCCAATTAATTTTAAAGTATTATTTAGAGTATTGAAATCTAAAACCTCAAGACCTCCTTGTTCTTGGATATTAGTGAGAATATCTTTCCGTAGACAGTGAGGCTTGTTCCTCCAAATAAAATTATAAAGAATCTTATCGAAGTCATTTACAATTTTAGGGGATAATTCAAGTAATAACGAGACATAAAGCGATCTGGATAATCCCTTCAGCTTTGGACAATAAAACACGACTGTATAACGAATTATCTCTCAGCAACCAGAGGTTCAATTTCTTCTTTGTTTTCTCAATAATGGGGTTAAAGTTTAATTCACTCCTTTGTTTTTCATCCTTGCATATAACAATTCCAAGATAAGTAACCTTATGTTTAATTGTGATACCGTATACTTCCTGTAAAACACAGTCCTTGAGTGGAAATAAGACTGACTTATTGGTATTAATGTTCAAACCCGAAACGAAGGAAAAGTCTTCAATACAGGAAACTGCTTTAGAAACCTCATTCCTGTCTCTCAAAAATATGGTGGTATCATCAGCCAGTTGACA
>NW_019943314.1:114102-115261 GCF_002910315.2 Salvelinus sp. IW2-2015
ATTTGAAGTGGTGGTATGGCTGATGGCTTCTGAGGTGATACAAAATTAATATTGTGGATATTGGTGGAGGATGAAAAGTCACTTGAGGGCGCCATTGGTCAACTTATGGAGGTTCATGTTATTGTTAGATAAAATACAGTGGACTCCTGAAGGAGATATTTCATTAGTACAGAAAGCATATGATATGGTAAGCATTCGTTTTGGCCTCATTTGATCATAGTGTGAATAGTATAAAGTGGCGAGCTATCTGTGGTGATTCAGGATTATTGACTGGATCGAGATAACCTTATTTAACCRATGTAAGGACTTTAGAAATTGCCACCATAGACATGTTTTTTTATTTTTTTTGTTTTGTAATTCCATGGGTTCAGATAACAGTGAGACACTTAGTTKATGTTTGGGACCAAGCTACAGACAGATAAGGGAAAGGGCAGACAGAGGGGCCCTCCCCACACTGCTGAGACCTTCAAGGTTGGGAGCAGAGAGATAGGAGTAACACAGACTGGGTCGAGGTTACTGAGGGGAGACAGAGGGAATGAAAACTTAGTTGGTTTCAGGAACTAAGGGGCAAGCACAGATAACTCTTAAAGTAGATAAGACACTTAACAGAGAATTGTTAGATTTACTRCAGTATTGATACAAGGGCGGGGCCATGTATCAAAAGGGAGATGGAATAGGATAATAATGGAGGACATTCTAGATAATCAGATAGAATAAATGAGAAATTGTTTGTTAACCAAACCTGTATGTCCAAGATTTTATGCACTACAGACAGATAAGGGAAAGGGCAGACAGGAGAGTAGGTGGAATGCAGCCATGTTGGGAAGGGCCAGACCAAGTATTCCTGGTGACAGCCTTTGCGGTGAGAATAGCTGAAAGAGCTACCTGGGGGCATATCACACTTGTAGGAGGGTAAGACACACTGACACTGTCGAACAATCACAGGGGTAGGAGCAGAACCAGAACCAACAGGCCAAGGCCAGGTTCAGCCAAACTCCTCCACCACTTCAAGACCGAGTTCCACATCATCACCTAGGCTCTCCAATCCGGTACAGGTAATAAATGTAAAAGACATCTCAGATAGTGACCAATTGGGGACCGAAACTGGTTATGAGGGAAGGGAGAATATGTGGTTGGCCTATATGAGATACACAGCCAA
>NW_019943314.1:120246-134412 GCF_002910315.2 Salvelinus sp. IW2-2015
TTCAAAACCCTCAAACGTGCACTGATCGAGGCCCCCGTGCTCGCCCCCCCCTGACCTCACCTTGCCCTTTATCCTGGACACAGACGCGAGCAATGTGGGCATGGGTGGGGTGCTGGCCCAGGTGGGGCCAGAGGGGAAGAGAGTGGTGGCGTACTTCAGCAAAACATTTGACAAACATGAGCGCCGCTACTGTGTCACCCGGCGGGAGCTCTTGGTTGTTGTGGCTTCCGTCAAACACTTCAAGTACTACCTGGGTGGTCTGCCCTTTACTGTAAGGACTGACCACTCTGTTCTCCAGTGGCTCATGTCTTTCAGAGAGCCAGAGGGGCAGGTGGCACGCTGGTTGGAGGAGCTTCAGCCGTATGACTTCACGGTGGTGCACAGGGCAGGGGCACGCCACTCCAACGCCAACGCCATGTCCCGTCGGCCCTGTACTGCAGACAGCTGCCGCCACTGTGAACGGAGAGAGGGACGGGAGAGAGAGCTGTGTGCAGAGGAGGGGGTCTGTGCCACAGTGTGTCGGGCGAGCGGGCCTGTCTGCTGTGAGCTGCAGACTGTCGACGTGGCTGAATGGGGGCAGCAGCAGGGACGGGACACAGACCTACAGCCAGTGCTACAGTGGGTAGAGGCGTAGGTGAGGCCACCATGGGAAGAGGTGACGGCGTGCTACAGCGGGCATGGAAGGAGTCAGCTACGGGAGAGGAGAGGTGGCAGGTGGTGGTCCCAAAAGCATTGCGGAGGCTGTGCTCCAGAGTACTCATGGGGGGGTGGGGACTGGACACTTTGGGGTCACAAAAACACTGCGCCGTCTCCGTCAGGGCTTCTACTGGGGGCAGCACAAGAGGGATGTGGAGGACTTTTGCCGCCGCTGTGACAACTGCACAGCGAGAAAGGGCCCCCCAGGCCGCTCTCATGCTCAGCTCCAACAGCTCCCAGTGGGGGCTCCCATGGAGAGGGTGGGAGTGGATGTAGTTGGGCCGTTCCCCACCACAGACAGTGGAAACCGCTGGGTGCTCACGGGCATGGACTATTTCACAAAATGGCCCGAGGCCTATGCCCTGCCTGACCAGGAGTCAGAGACCATCGTCGACGCCCTGACAGCGGGGATGTTCAGCAGGTTTGGAGCTGCAGAGTCCATCCACAGCGACCAGGGCAGAAACTTTGAGTCCCGTGTGTTCGCCACCATGTGTGAGAGGCTGGGTATGCACAAGACCCGCACTACTCCTCTCCATCCTCAAAGTGATGGCCTTGTGGAGCGCTTCAACAAAACGCTTGGACAGCAGCTGGCCATCGTCTCTTCTAAACACCAGTGGGACTGGGACAAGCATCTGCCTATGGTCCTCATGGCATGCCCCTCCGCTGTCCAAGACTCCACCTCCTGGACGCCTGCCCTCCTCATGCTGGGGAGAGAGATCCGCACCCCTGCGGAGATGGTGTTTGGTCGGCCCCTGGATAGCCCTCATGTTCCCCCGGGGCCGGAGTATGCCCGGAGACTCCAGGACCGCCTGGAGACAGCCCACACCTTCGCCAGAGAGCAGCTGGTGAATGCAGGTGTGAGGCAGAAGAGGAACTATGACGTGCACACCCGGGGAAGGCACTTTGTGGCTGGGGAGCTGGTCTGAGTCTACAGCCCCCTAAGGAAAAAAGGCAGATGCCCCAAGTTGGACAGTCACTGGGTGGGACCCTGCAGCGTCCTGGAGAGGGTAGGGGAGGTTGTTTACCGGGTGCAGCTTCCTCCCAGGGGGAGAAAGGTGGCACTGCACCGGGACAGGTTAGCCCCATACAGAGGGGCCTCTTCTCCCCAAACCCCAGGAACCCCCACAATTCCCCTCTCTGGCAATGACATTCTCCAGGCACCCACCCCCAGGTGCCGCAGACAAGGCTCCAGACAGCACACTCCCCCTGTCTCCCCCCCTGTGTCACCGCGTGGTTCCCCAGAACCACGGACTGTATTACCCGTTCCCGCTTCCTTGTCCCCCATATCCCTGCCTTCATCCCCTGGTTCCCAGAGTGGCACTCTGCGACCATCACGTCCACGCAGGCAAAGAAGACCTCCGGATCGCTTCAGAGACTTTGTTTGTTCCCTCGGGGACGAGGGACTTTGTGGTGGGGGGGCTGTGTAGCGACCCACACAGACAGCTGTGTGTTATGTGTTAGGCTAGTAGGTGGTTGTGTTGTACTGACCAGTACCCAGTGTTCGCGGGGTCCGACATGTCAATCAACCTGCTATCTGCCAACCACGGGAATGCCTGGAATGTTCTGATGCCGGGCATCCTGGCGGTTGGCGGAGTGGCGTGGAGGGGGGTTGGGCAGGGGGATGGAGCATTGGAAGTTAAGACCAGGTTTAGCCTTTGTTCTCCCTCTTACGTCTGGGCTTCACAAGAGAAGGTCACGATTGGCTTGTGGTTATCGTTCATTTATTTGGCGTGGGCTACGGCCAAACAGTAGCCTGTGTAAAGTTGGTTTAATAAACCGTCAATTCGCAAACTCCATCCTCTGTCTGGACAATTGTTAATTTATGATCTAGTCAGGTCAGTACAATATATATAAAAAAGCTTGGTTCACACAAACAATGCTCTTTCCTCAAGAAATATAAAGTTTTATCAGATGCAAATAAAGCTCAGTCCTGCACAACTCACTTGATAAATCCAGCGGTCAACAAGCTAGGCGTCAGCGTGAATTTCCCTTCCATTAACAAAAGCCTTAGCTCCCGCAAAGTATGCACTTTCCCCTTCCTTCCTTGCTCTCTCAATTATCGGCCACAGACGATTCKGAGCTTCTTTGTCAAATGGAAATTCTCCTTGGTTGGGGTATTCGGGTATGAATCACATTCACCCCTCTTTTTTACACCGCAAGCATATGACTGTATGTAATGAAACCTAAGATTACCTGGGGTACCAATGTAAGGAATAACACATAAAACAACAAAATACTGTATATTTTCCTAGGAACGCGAAGCGAGGCGGCCATCTCGGTCGGCGCCGCAAGTAATATGAGTGTGTTTCAACAATGCCTCTTTAGACATCAGGGCATCTGATTGGCGTTTCCTCTCACTGTTTCCAAAATTATAATTATAATTAATAATTATCTCTCTAGTTTAAAAAGATCGATTTTTATGTGGATTTTTTTCATAATGCCAATTAGATTTCCAATTAGATTTTCCATCGACTCTAGTTAAAACCACAACAATGACAAGACACGTTCTCAGATAGGGGTCTACCCTCCTCCAGTGAAAATACCCCAACAAATAAGATTGATCTATTTTAGATATTGGTGACCAAAAACTGGACATATGTGCCGTTTTTAGACATGAACACCTGTCCCCTAAATGTCTCTGCAAGGTCCTGACAAAGAGGATTCCACAAAAGCTTTCCTTGGAAGAATGAAAACATGTTGTGAATTCTCCACAAGTGATAACAATTCTGTAGAAGAGGGCTAAACATGTTTTTCTACTTCCATGGAACTTACCTGCGTCACCTGAGAGTGGAGGAGGTGAGAGACCGCCCCTTATGAAAAAAAAATAGTTTTCACCTTCCCAGTGGCTTAAAAGGACAGCACACACAGGCAGACAATATTACAATACTTTTATTCTCTCTCACACACATTCACAGATAAAGTTTAGGCATCGAATAGTTGGTTCCTGGGCTGTAAACCTCCCAAGTAAGTAAAATCTTTCCTCTTATTGATAATGATGAAAGGAAAACATATTGTCTAAGTGTGATAACTATGGATGTTAGAGTTGCATGATTTAAAAAAACACATTTTTCATGTCTTAGAAAAACCTGCCAGCCTGTTGATTTGAGAGATATCATTAGATATGTTTATATAGTGTCAGTGATTGAAGTCATTTAAACATCCTGATGTCTATTGCAGCTTCCTGATCCATGCTCCAAAGGACAGATCTAGGATCAGCTCACCCTCGTCAAATCCAAACCAGAACCTTAATAATCCACAAAGGGGAAAACTGACCTTAGACCCGCATTTAAACCCCACGTCTTCCTGCCCAGACACTGCTCTCCATCCAGAGTTCCTCTGTGCTCCAACTGTCCATCCTTCTATCCATCCATTCATCCTTCCACACCCCAGCCAACCAGCCATTGGTCTGATGAGTGAAGACATGAATTGCTGCGTCTGCTTCGAACCCTACTCTCGCAGGGAGAAAATCCCTCGGGTGCTCCACTGCGAACACACTTTCTGTGGGCCGTGCTTGGAGGCGATCTCCAGGCTCCAGAGTGGCCTACTGACCGTGTGCTGCCCTCTGTGCCGCTGGATCACCTGTTGCCTGGTCAGCTTACCCTTTGCTGGTTCTCTGTTTGTCAACACTGATATCTGGGACCAGATAGCAGACAGACAGGAGGAAGAGGAAGAGAAGGAGGCGTGGATAGAAGATACCAGACAGACACAGACCTCCACACAGTACAAATGGTGAGTACTCCAGGCTAAGATGGATGGATGGCTGCTATGTAGATGGATTTAGAAACCTCTAGAAACCTTCCTCTGGTCTCTGTTAATGGATGGCTGTTGTTGTCTGATCATCCTCCAGTCTCTCTCTCTCTCTGTCTAACTCAATCTTCTCTCTCTCTCTCTCTCTGAATCTCATTTTTTGTCTTACTTTGATAGTATTACTTTAGGTTTCACTTATGATGATCGTATCAGTTTTGTTATTGGGTTGATGCTCAGGATAGGAGGTAATTCAAGAGTCTGATACACATTACTAGATTGTAATTCTCTCCCTCTTTCTGCTCTGGTCCTCTCTTCTAGCTCTTCATTGGGGCATTCTGGTGTGAGGATCAAGCTACAGAGTTTCTGGAGGAGAATGAAGCACAATGGTCAGAGAGGACTAAAAGAAGGGAAGACATTAAGGTCTTGGTTGTGTATTGATAGGTGATGTCAATGCCATGCAATACTCCTTCCGTGGCCTCGAACTGCTCTTAAACGCTAGTAAAAACTAAATGCATGCTTTTCAACCGTTCACTGCCCGCACATGCCCGCCCGACTAGCATCACTACTCTGGACGGTTCCGACTTAGAATATGTGGACAACTACAAATACCTAGGTGTCTGGCTAGACTGTAAACTCTCCTTCCAGACTCATATGAAACATCTCCAATCCAAAATTAAATCTAGAATCGGCTTCCTATTTCGCAACAAAGCCTCCTTCGGCAGATAGTTTTAGAAAGAAAGGGTCCAGATTGTCTAGCCCGGCTGATTTGGTCCAGATTTTGCAGCTCTTTCAGAACATCAGCTGACTGGATTTGGGAGAAGGAGAAATGGGGAAGGCTTGGGCGAGTTGCTGTGGGGGGTGAAGGGCTGTTGATCGGGGTAGGGGTAGCCAGGTGGAAAGCATGGCCAGCCGTAGAAAAATGCTTATTGAAATTCTCAATTATAGTGGATTTATCGGTGGTGACAGAGTTTCCTATCCTCAGTGCAGTGGGCAGCTGGGAGGAGATGTTCTTATTCTCCATGGACTTTACAGCGTCCCAGCCAGTAAAACTGCAGAGCGCCAAATTCAAATAAATTACTGTAAAAATCTAACTTTCATGAAATCACACATGAAAGACACCAAATTAAAGCTACACTTGTTGTGAATCCAGCCAACATGTCTGATTTGAAAAAGGAAAGCACACCAAACGATTATGTTAGGTCAGTACATAGCCGATTCAGACAGCTAGCCGGGCCATGGGTAGCAAGCTGGCAGAGGATGGAGGTCTGTTTTTAGCCGCCTCGTGTGTTTCCGTCGGTAGATTAGTGGGGTTCCGTGTGGTAGAGGGGACCAATCCAATTGGCAAAAAATATATAGTTATAGTGACCCAAGAAAATTGTCCGATAGACCTATTCAGATAGCAGCCGATAAGACACAGTCCAGTACGTCATATGCCTCCTCTCCGCACTCGCCCTGAGGTGCGTGTCCTCAGCACGGTACCACCAGTTCCGGCACCACGCACCAGGCTTCCGGTGCGCTTCCACAGTCCAGAGATTCCGGCGACGGTACCCAGTCCAGAGCTTCCGGCGACAGAACCCAGTCCAGAGCTTCCGGCGACAGTACCCAGTCCAGAGCTTCCCTTCCTGCAACAGTTCCCAGTCCAGAGCTTCCGGCGACGTTTCACAGTCCGGAACCTCCAGCGACGGTCCCCAGTCCGGGGTCTCCAGCGACGGTCCCCAGTCCGGGGTCTCCGGCGACGATCCCCAGTCCGGAGCCTCTGGCGGCGATCCCCAGTCCGGAGCCTCCGGCGGCGATCCCCAGTCCGAAGCTCCCCAGTCCGGGGTCTCCGGCGATGATCCATGGTCCGGTTCTACAAAGGCGGAGGGATCAGCGCAAAGAGTAGGGGCTGCATCCAGAACCGGAGCAGCCACCGAGGGTAGATGCCCACCCGGACCCTCCCCTATAGGTTCAGGTTTGCGGCCGGGAGTCCGCACCTTTGGGGGGGGGGGGGGTACTGTCACGCCCTGACCTGACCTGACCAGTGTTCATTCTTATAATAAAGAAGAATGTACGCATACCACGCTGCGCCTTGGTCTCCTCCTTTTGACAGCCGTGACAGCTCCGGGACCGACGTAAGCCAATAGTCACTCGGATAGCAGCTAGCTAGCTGCAAGATCCAGGTGTAAATGTCCAGATTTGTTGTAGTAATATATTATTTTTTTTCAGACCGAGATCTCTGTCAGATTTCCTAATAGTTAATATATATCTTTTTTCAGACCGAGATCTCTGTCAGATTTCCTAATAGTTGTTTCTGTTGTTTTAGTACATTTTAACCGTGTATTTTACAATAAACAATGTCTTATTTTTTAAGCGCATTATTATTCGGCCTTTGTTGTTCAGCTGTAATTAAATGTTTCCTAACTGTTCCACAAAAAATACGTGATGGGGGAGAAATGTTTACACATTATGACAATAAAGAATTATGTATAAATAATAGCCTAAGTTTTCTAACAAAATTCTAACTGATTGTGAGAATCTCATCTTTCCATAGAAGGGTTAGGTAATAATTTGTATACCAAACCGTTCAGATACTACAGATGTTTTAGTGAGAAGACATCGATTATTTCGGGATGTTTCCTGGTCTGACTCACACCGCTGTAGCTCTACCAGATACGGAACGCCTACATCAGCAGATGCAGTCGATTGACACGCTGCCCATGCAACAAAACAACAGCTTAAACAGACAGATTTTTTATGGGGAATTGTTTTATTATGCTAATTGGATTGGCGTAATGCCCGGACATCGACTTTAGTTAAAACCGCTACAATGGCAAGGCATGTTCTCAGATAGGGGTCTATAAGTGCTACCCTCCTCCAGTGAAAATTGCTATCATTGTAAAATATATTAATCTGCTTTAAAATAACTGTCTTCTAGTTGTGAAATCACTCTTTGATGCAATCAATTATCTCTCTCTCCATCTCTCTCTCTCTCTCTGGTTTGAGGAACTATTATTGTAGTAACAGCAAATTAAGCAAATGTTATTAGAGCCGAAAGTATGGTGTAATGCGCAACAATATCATATAATTACGTTACATTCGCTGCCATGTCATTGTTACYCCACTGGAGTTAGAAAGCTTGTGTCCATGGTGCAACAGCTCTTAGTGTAATTACTGTATAGATGCGACAGCTATTACTGTAATTACGGTAAAGACAATTCAGAGTTTAGGGTTTATAAAGGCCGTGGTTTGTTCGGTAAAAATCAGTCAGTAGCCTGCTTCGATAATTGTGCACATTTTCATAATTTTCGCCCTAATTATTAATTTACAAAGTATACGGGACGGGACTATTATTCTGAAGGATTATAAAAATCCGTGACCCTGGACTGGATTTGCAGGAGAAACAGCTGATTCTTGAGAAGGGAAAGTGAAAGCGGGATACCTGAAGGTGATGACACACGGTTGGAGCACAGACGGAACAATGAGCCAGATATTTCACCGGATGAATAAATGTTTAGCATCTGATTGGCGTTTCCTCTCACTGTTTCCAAAATTAGAATCTCTAGTTTAAAAATACTGTTGTGGTTTTAACCAGAGTCTATGTCCGCGTCCACTTGGAAATATAATTGGCATTATGAAAAAATCCCCATAAAAATCAATGACAAGACACGTTCTCAGATAGGGGTCTAGAAGTGCTACCCTCCTCCAGTCAAAATACCCCTACAAATAAGATTGATTTATTTTAGATATTGGTTACCAAAAACTGGACATATGTGTCGTTTTAGACATGAACACCTGTTCCCTAAATGTCTCTGCAAGGTCCTGACAAAGAGGATTTCACKAAAGTTTTTAGTGGAAGAAAAAAAACATGTTGTGAATTCTCCACAAGTGATGACAATTCTGTAGAAGAGGCTTAAATGTGTTTTTCTACTTCCAATGAACTAACCTGCCAATGAACGAACCTGCATCACCTGAAAGTGGAGGAGGTGAGAGACCGCCCCTTATGAAATAAGAAAACAAGTTTTTTTTTCTCACCTCCCCAGTGGCTAAAACGCACAGGTAGACAATATTGCAAGGGTTCCCAAACTTTTTTGTCCCACGACCCCATTTTGATATCTGAAAATTCTTGTGACCTCAACCATGTGACAAAATGTGGTAATTAAATGCCAAGTTTTACTTGTTTTTATTTGGGACTATGGCAGTCACTTGCAAAACATTCTAACAATATTTCTAATTGTCTTCTCAACTTACCATCACATACCTTTAATGTGGGGCTGTGTCAGTCAATTGAAAATGAGTCTGACACAATGTATCTTATCTCACCTCTACTAATGAGATGGGTGAGCTTGACGCATGTCAGGGTGCGCGGTCGATAGAGCACACCTCATCTCTGCTGTCAAATCCAACCTGGATGGATATTTGGTTTTAATGCAGACGAGAGCACTGAATCCAGCTTCACACAGATATGAGCTGAAGAAGGGTAACCTACCATGGTGCTTTCAAGACAACTGGGAACTCTGAAAAATATGAGGTCAAATCATGACATCAGTGATCTTTAGGTCGGAAAATCAGAGCTCTAGAAAGGGGCCCGACTTCCTGAGTTGGAATTCCGAGTTGGATAGCCATTCAAAACGATTTTCCCCAGTTGGAACTCGTTTCTTTCCAAGTTCCCAGTTGTCTTGAACGCACTGAATTTGGAAGTCTGAGATTTCCGAGTTCCCAGTTCTTTTCAACGCAGCAGTAATGCTCAGAGGGAGAAGGCAGGGCAGGAACCAAGACTCCTCCGTAGTGGTTCAATCTTCTTCCATTTAAGAATGGTGGAGGCCACTGTGTTCTTGGGGATCTTCAATTCTGCAGAATTTTTTTTGTACCCCTCCCCAGATCTGTGCTTCGACACAATCCTGTCTCGATGCTCTATGGACAATTCGTTCAACCTCATGGCTTGGTTTTTGCTCTGACATGCACTGTCTACTGTGGGACCTTATATAGACAGGTGCCTTTCCAAATCATGTCCAATCAATTGAATTTACCACAGGTGGACTCCAATCAAGTTGTTGAAACATCTCAAGGGATGACCAATGGAAACAGGATGCACCTGAGCTCCATTTAAAGTCTCATAGTAAAGGGTCTGAATACTTATGTAAATAAGGTATTTCTGTTTTATTTTTATTTTTAATACGTTTGTTTTCACTTTGTCATTATGGGGTATTGTGTGTAGATTGATTTGTTTTTATTTAATACATTTTAGAATAAAGCTGTAATTTAACAAAATGTGGAACAATGGAAGGGGTCTGAATACTTTCGGAATGCTCTGTCGCTCGCTAAACTACCATCTATGACAAAAAATATAAGAGTTTTTCAAATCTGAGATCTGTTTTGTATATCGATTGATTGATCATCCTTGATGCTCACGTTAAAGAGTTTCTTAAGGACAATGAGGCACAGTGGATTAGTTCTGAAAATCTTTGGTTGGAGGGAGAAAATGGCGAAAGCGGATGACAGGAATTTGATTACAGTGGAGAATGCAGAAGAAAATAAGGTATATAAAGTGGTAGTGGAATCTTGTCAATCCAAACCTAGTTCTGATTATTTTTTTGTACGTTTTTTTTGGGATTGATGTTGTTACCTGGGAGATGTGAAGTCTCTATGCGTTGGATGAAGTGGCATCGATGAGAGTAACACAAAAATAAGCCCAATTCTCGTATCTATGGAACAGAAGGAGCGTGATCTGCACCTCGAGGATATCGGATTGGAATGTGTCGTGTGTGGATCTTCGAAGCAGGGCGCCTATCAAGGGTGATATCTCCGGGGTGGCGCCAGAAGTAAAAGCAAAAGAAATACACCCCAAAGGTATGTGGACACCCTCTTCAAAATAGTGGATTCGACTATTTCAGCCACACCCGTTGATGACAGGTGTATAAAATCCAGCACACAGCCATGTAGTCTCCATAGACAAACATTGGCAGTAGAATGGTGCGGTTGGTGCATACCGACTGACCCGCATGGTGGATGGAGTGAGGAAGCCCACTCCATCCATTCTATAGTTTTTCATTTATTTAGAATATTTTTTATTTATTTAGAATCTCTTTTTTTATTTAGAATCTCTTTTTTTTATTTAGAATCTCTTTTTTTATTTAGAATAATTTTTTAAAATTTAGAATCTATTTTTTATTTAGAATCATTTWWWWWWWWAAATTGAATATTTTTATTTTATTTAGAATATATTTTTTATTTAGAATATATTTTTTATTTAGAAACCCTGTGAGAGCCTTTGTGCGCCAAACCCATGCAGTGTGATAAATGCTAATGATTTGATCATGTGTATGTAGCCCAGCTGAGCCTAAATGCTGCAATGTGGTGGTGAACGTGCACCCACATGTCTGGAGTGTTCTGACAGGGTGAGGGAGATGGAGTTGGTAAACGTAAGGGCTGTCCAGCGTGACTACTACGGCGCAGGTGAGAAGACTGGAATAAAGGAATAAAGTTGAAAAACTAATGGTAGTAGGAATAGAGACACCAGATACTGTTCCTTGTCAACACAGGGATCCTGACAGAAAGGTGGACTTTGTAACTTTTATTGCATTGGGTTTATTATTATTATTATTATTTTCTTTTTGTAATTTTTTTAGATTATTTTTTTTATCCCCTTTTCTCCCCAATTTTCGTAGTATCCAATCGCTAGTAATTACTATCTTGTCTCATCGCTACAACTCCCGTACGGGCTCAGGAGAGACGAAGGTCGAAAGCCACGCGTCCTCCAAAGCACAACCCAACCAAGCCACACTGCTTCTTAACACAGCGCGCCTCCAACCCAGAAGCCAGCCGCACCAATGTGTCGGAGGAAACACCGTGCACCTGGCCCCCTTGGTTAGCGCGCACTGCGCCCGGCCCGCCACAGGAGTCGCTGGAGCGCGATGAGACAAGGATATCCCTACCGGCCAAACCCTCCCTAACCCGGACGACGCTAGGCCCACAAATTCGTGCGTCGCCCCACGGACCTCCCGGTCGCGGCCGGCTGCGACAGAGCCTGGCGTGAACCCAGAGACTCTGGTGGCGCAGCTAGCACTGCGATGCAGTGCCCTAGACCACTGCGCCACCCGGGAGCCTGCATTGGGTTTATTTAACAACTACACAGCGCAAAACAGAGTGGAAATCTGAGAAAATAGGCATCTTTGCGAGTGCTGCGGTGTGATGTGAACTGTGACTGAAGGAGTGGGATGGTTATTTATTTATTTATAATATATATAACAGTATATATATGATGTCGGTTCCCCCCCTATTCTTAAAGAAGAAGAAGAAGAAGAAGAGATCCGTGACCCGGAAGTGGAAGGAGTAGCAGGTGGGTGTTTGAAAGGGTCAAAGTGGGATCCGTTTCAGGAGTTGAATGAGCAGGTTATGGCTCAGATTCAAATGAGAGGGATGTGGATAGTATGGAGTAACTGGGTGAGAACAGCATTAGTGGGGCAGCTACTGAGGTTATACCTAAGAGTTCAGGGAGGAGGAGGAGGAGGAGTCCCATGGTGGACGGAGGAGTGTGGGGCAGCGGGGAAGAGTAGGAACAGGACATTAGAGTACTGAAAAGGACACATAACATCCAACATCTGATTCAGTATAAACAGGCCAGACTCTGGTGAGGAGAACTATCTGTCAGTCTGATTCAGTATAAACAGGCCCTGGTGAGGAGAACTATCGTCAGTCTGATTCAGTATAAACAGGCCCTGGTGAGGAGAACTATCCTCAGTCTGATTCAGTATAAACAGGCCCTGGTGAGGAGAACTATCGTCAGTGATTCAGTATAAACAGGCCCTGGTGAGGAGAACTATCGTCAGTCTGATTCAGTATAAACAGGCCCTGGTGAGGAGAACTATCATCAGTCTGATTCAGTATAAACAGGCCCTGGTGAGGAGAACTATCCTCAGTCTGATTCAGTATAAACAGGCCCTGGTGAGGAGAACTATCCGTCAGTCTGATTCAGTATAAACAGCAGGCCCTGGTGAGGAGAACTATCCGTCAGTCTGATTCAGTATAAACAGGCCCTGTGGAGGAGAACTATCCGTCAGTCTGATTCAGTATAAACAGCCAGGCCCTGGTGAGGAGAACTATCCTCAGTCTGATTCAGTATAAACAGGCCCTGGTGAGGAGAACTATCCGTCAGTCTGATTCAGTATAAACAGGCCCAGCCTGGTGAGGAGAACTATCTGTCAGTCTGATTCAGTATAAACAGGCCCTGTGAGGAGAACTATCTGTCAGTCTGATTCAGTATAAACAGGCCCTAGTGAGGAGAACTATCCGTCAGTCTGATTGAGTATAAACAGGCCCTGGTGAGGAGAACTATCGTCAGTCTGATTCAGTATAAACAGGCCCAGGCCCTGGTGAGGAGAACTATCCATCAGTCTGATTGAGTATAAACAGCTCTGGTGAGGAGAACTATCCAGTCAGTCTTGATTCAGTATAAACAGGCCCTGGTGAGGGAGAAACTATCCGTCAGTCTGATTCAGTATAAAACAGGCCCCCTTGGTGAGGAGAACTGATCCGTCAGTCTGATTCAGTATAAACAGGCCCAGGCCTTGGTGAGGAGAACTATCCGTCAGTCTGATTGAGTATAAACAGGCTCTGGTGAGGAGAACTATCCTCACCAGAGGATGGCCCCCACCCTCTCACTATTGGCCAATAGCTTTAACATCACTTGTATGTAAGATTATGGAACGTATGATTACGGAGAGGCTAACTTARTTCCTGGAGAGCAGGGGGCTAGTATCGCCACATCAGASTGGGTTCAGGAAGGGGAACTATGGACCCAGCGCTCTGCTTAGAAACAGAGGTCAGGAAGGCTCAGGTGAACAAGGAGACTGTTGTAGCTGTCTTTTTTGATGTGGAGAAGGCGTAGGATATGATGTGGAAGGAGGGGTTTGTTAATCAAGCTTGATATTATGGGCGTAGGAGGAAGAACGTACAACTGGATAAAGGATTTCCTGTTTGGAAGGTCTATCCAGGTGAGGGTGGGGAAGGTCTCTATCAGGCAGCTACCTGGTGGATGATGGTACACCACAGGGGAGCGCGATTAGTCCTCTGTTGTTCTCAATCATGATCAATGATGTTTACTCTCAGATACGGATGGATATTGGGAGGTCGTTATTTTCAGATGATGGGGTCTTATGGAAGAGGGGAAGAAATGTGCCATACAAAGTCAGGAAGGTACAGGAAGCAATTGATGAGGTAGAGCAGTGGGCATTAATGTGGGGATTCAGGTTCTCTGTAGAGAAAACTCAGTGTTCTTTACCAGGAGGAAGGTGGGAGATGAGGTATGCTTGAGATTATATGGGAGAAACTTGGGAGAGGGTGGGGTCCTTCAGGTTCCTTGGGGTAAACTTTGACCCTAGACTGACCTGGGCAGAACACATTGAGAGGGTGGGGGCCATCAGGTTCCTTGGGGTAAACTTTGACCCTAGACTGACCTGGGCAGAACACATTGAGAGGGTGGGGAGGAGTGGGAGGCTGGGCGTTCCTCATTGAGGACCATGTATGTTGCATTGATCCTGTCTGACGGGGAAGGAGTGGGAGGCTGGGCGTTCCTCATTGAGGACCATGTATGTTGCATTGATCCTGTCTGACGGGGAAGGAGTGGGGGGCTGGGCGTTCCTCATTGAGGACCATGTATGTTGCATTGATCCTGTCTGACAGGGAAGGAGTGGGGAGGCTGGGCGTTCCTCATTGAGGACCATGTATGTTGCATTGATCCTGTCTGAC
>NW_019943314.1:139822-181826 GCF_002910315.2 Salvelinus sp. IW2-2015
AGGACCATGTATGTTACATTGATATGTCTGACGCAGGGAAGGAGTGGGAAGGCTGGGCGTTCGGACCTCATCTGTAATAGACTACGGCAGTATAGCGTATGGTTCGGCAGCCCGGACCTCATCTATAATAGACTATGGCAGTATAGCGTATGGTTCGGCAGCCCGGACCTCATCTGTAATAGACTACGGCAGTATAGCGTATGGTTCGGCAGCCCGGACCTCATCTGTAATAGACTATGGCAGTGTAGCGTATGGTTCGGCAGCCCGGACCTCATTGGAAAGGCTAGATGTCATACAGGGGCAAGGACTCAGAATATGTAGTGGGGTGTTTCAGACCTCCCCAGTGGCTGCACTACAGGTGGAGATGGGGGATATGCCATTGCAGATTCGGAGACAGCAGCTGGCAATTAATTATTGGGTCAACCTACAGGGTGCCTCTTCCTACGAAAGGGATTTTACAGGCATGCTGGGAACATGAGCGAAGACAGAACATTACACTGTATGGAAGGGAGTTTAGTCCAATGGTAGCTATTCCTGTCAATCCAGCATGGCTACTCCCGCCTCCAGTAGTTGATCTAGAAGTATTGGAGAGACTACAGAAAGATAGGGAGGGTGTTGATCCATCTGATTGGAGAGACTACAGAAAGATAGGGAGGGTGTTGATCCATCTGATTGGTTTTAATAGACGTCTGGATACTGTGTATCAGAATTTTGTGGCCATATACACAGATGGTTCAAACGATCAAAGGACAGGACGTACTCGGTCAGCATTTGTAGTGCAGGAATATCGGGTGGAAGTCTGGAAACGTATTCCAGATCATCTGGCTGTGTATAGGGCGGAGCTGATGGTTGTACTGTTGGCCTTGCAGTGGGTGGAGGAAGTCAAGCCAGACAGAGTAGCTATTTGCTCTGATTCATGTGCAGTGTTAATGAGTCTCCAGTCCTTTAGCTCACGTAGCAGACGAGACCTGCTTTATGAGGTGCTACAAACCCATGGCAGGATTAAACAGATAAGATTGACTTGGGTCCCAACCCATGTGGGGGTGGAGGGGAAGGAGGCAGTTGATGTACTGGCTAAACAAGCACTTAGTAGTGGGGATGTACAGTGATGGTGCAGAGATGGCAGGAGCAGGTTAAAAGCCTGATATGGACAGTGATGGTGCAGAGATGGCAGGAGCAGGTTAAAAGCCTGATATGGACAGTGATGGTGTAGAGATGGCAGGAGCAGGTTAAAAGCCTGATATGTACAGTTGATGGTTGTAGAGATGTCAGGAGCAGGTTAAAAGCCTGATATGGACATGACGGTGAGAATGTGCAGGAGCAGGTTAAAAGCCTGATATGGACAGTGATGTGTTAGAGATGGCAGGAGCAGGTTAAAAGCCTGATATGGGACAGTGATGGTGACAGATGGCAGGAGCAGGTAAAAGCCTGATATGGACAGTGATTGGTAGAGAGCAGGAGCAGGTTAAAAGCCTGATATGGACAGTGATGGTAAGATGGCAGGCTAAAAGCCTGATATGGACAGTGATGGTGTAGAGATGGCAGGCTTAAAAGCCTGATATGGACAGTGATGGTGAGAGATGGCAGGCAGGTTAAAAGCCTGATATGGACAGTGATGTGTAGAGATGGCAGGCTTAAAGCCTGAATATGGACAGTGATGGTGAGAGATGGCAGGAGTAAAAGCCTGATATGACAGTGATGGTGCAAGAGATGACAGAGCAGGTAAAAGCCTTGATATGGACAGTGATGGTGCAGAGATGGCAGGAGCAGGTAAAAGCCTGATATGGACAGTGATGGTGCAGAGATGACAGGAGCCGTGGAATAGTGATACTAAGGGCAGACATTTATTTCAAGTACAGAGGAAAGTCTGGGAAGGGAGGACGGCAGGAAGGGATAGGAGAGAGGAGGCTATTTTTACAAGATTAAGGATGGGACACAGCCAGTTGATTAAGACCTTAAATGTGATGGGAAAGTATCCAACAGGAAAGTGTGATTATTGCCAGGAAACAGAGCTTGTATTGCTACAGTGTGGGCAGTATCAGAGGGAAAGAGAGAGGCTGAGATCTAGTATGAGGGAGAAGGGGATACAGGAAATTATTTTAAAGAGTATATTGAGTAGAACGTCATTAGATATAGTCTGAAATATTTTATATTTTTTGAGAGCAACGGGGCGGTCTCTGGTAGGTGGAGGTAATGCACCATAACGTTGGATGCCAACCGCCGATAAACCCCACCGCAGAAGAAGAATCCGTGACACGGAAGTACTTAGTATTTCTGGCTTGCTTCACAGCGGTCTTATGATCGTGTTTTAGCTTATAAAAGAAGTGTTTTTAATTTTACAGAAATACGTTTTATTATGTAACTACTTTTTATTTAATTTTATTACAACCGAGTCGACTGTTTCCGACCGAAACCCCTCGCGAATTGTGTGTGTCTGCGTATCTACTTCTCTGTCGTTGGAAAACAATGAAATGAAGGCCTAGCGTTACTAGTTAATCGGCAAAATAGCGAACGTCAGCTAACTACATCAGATAATCTGCTAGCCTGTGTGGGATTTCAGTTGATGACTGTATTAATCATCGACATTACACTGTGAAATCAAATCAGGTATGTAGATGGTTTATGTCTCAAACACGATGTTTTCGGTTGGGTTACATCCGAGTGGGATATTGACGTTTCTAACTACGTTTGCTAGCTAGGCTTGCACTGGGATAAGTAGCTAAAGTTAGCCAGCTAGCTACTGTAGTTGTCTATGTCTTCAGTAATGACAATCTCGGCTAGCTCTGTTTTACTTTCCTGCATTTGATCGATTGTATTGTTTGAGAAATGGGTATCAAATACAATAAAACGTCATATTGAATAGATCAGGGGTTTCCAAATGGTTTTGCTTCGTGACCCACCAATTGAGGTGTCTTTTGAGTTGCGACCCACCATAAGGGTCGAGTGGTACAAAAACAAGCAGATCAAGCAATACATCAACAATATTATCTTGGCAGCAGATTGAAACTGTAGCAGATTAAAAGTTCATCTCATGCAAATCCAGATATCCTGCCATGGAACTGAAAGAAAAACGTTACCGTTTTTAAGCTAATATCATACAATTTACGCGTTTTGACATGGCCGATGCTGTGTWRTWATGCTCAAACATCAAAATCAATYYGGCCCTGATTGTCTAGCTTGTATTTTGTGGATTGTAAATGATGAAAGATTATAGGCTATTGTGAAATGTACAAGTCCTTTTTACATAAAATGTATTCGGTTTTAGATGTTTAAGTTTACACRGAAAGCATTTTMTGATACCGAAAAATTATTATATATACACAAAAATATYAATGCAACACTTTCAAAGATTTTACTGAGTTACAGTTCATATAAGGAAATATGTCAATTGAAATATATTAATTTGCCACTAATCTATGGATTTCACTTCTTTATTTATAAACCTTTATTTAACTAGGCAAGTCAGTTAAGAACAAATTCTTATTTTCAATGACGGCTTAGGAACAGTGGGTTAACAGCCTTGTTCAGGGGCAGAATGACAGATTTGTACCTTGTCAGCTGGGGGATTCGAACATGCAACCTTTCGGTTACTAGCCCAATGCTCTAACCACTAGACTACCCTGCCGCCCCTGATTTGGAGGGCATAGGCCCACCCACTGGGGAGCCAGGCACAGCCAATCAGAATGACTTTTTCCCCACAAAAGTGRTTTATTACAAACAAAAATACTCCTCAGAACCTCAGAATCCTGCAGGCAAAGAAGCAGGATGTGGAGGTCCTGGGCTCGCGTGGCTGCATGTGGTCTGCAAATTCTCTAAAATAAAGTTGGAGACTGCTTATGGTAGAGAAAGGAGCATTACATTTTCTGGCAACAGGTCTGGTGGACATTCCTGCACTCAGCATGCCAATTGTCTCAAGTTGAGGGAGCGCACATCTGTGGCGTTGTGTTGTAACAAAACTGCACATTTTAAAGTGGCCTTTTATTGTCCCCAGCACAAGGTGCACCTGTGTAATGATCATGCTGTTGAATCCGCTTCTTGATATGATACAACTGTCAGGGTGATGGATTATTTTTAGCAAAGGAGAAATGTACACTAACAGGAATGGAAACACATTTGTGTCCAAAATTTGAGAGAAATAAGCTTTTTGTGCGTATGGAACATTTATTGAATTTCGTATTTTAGCTCATGAGACATGTTGTGTTTATATTTTTGTTCTCTCTGTGTGTGTGTATATATATATATATATATATTATTTTGTCAATGTCATCCTGTGACCCACCGTTTGGGAACCGCTGCAATAGATTACGCCTGGAGGTGAAATGTGGATGTTCACCAAGGAGTGTCACAACAGTTTATATCTAGCTAGGCCTTTGTCTCAGGAGAGTCCACTGTCTTGGCTTTAACATTGCAATGGTCAACCTAGATGGAAAACAGTTTAGATGGAGAAGCTCCTTCTCTTTTTATTGTATCATAAATGGCTAGTATAACATGTATAATGTTGATAAGTGCAGTTGTCTTGAGCACACTAGCTAGATAGCTGTTTTGGAACAACGTTGTCAACAACTTGACAGTCAGACACTAGATAAGGGCTGTGGTCTGTTTTTTTTTCCTTCTCCGGTCCATTCCTTACAATCTAAAAGAGAGAACTGATCCCAGATCAGCACTCCTACTCTGAAATGCTTTGTGTATACGGGCCCAGGCCCCAGATCTCTCCTGTCCATTCATTACAATCTAAAAGAACTGATCCCAGATCAGCACTCCTACTCTGAAATGCTTTGTGTATACGGGCCCAGGCCCCAGATCTCTCCTGTCCATTCATTACAATCTAAAAGAGAGAACTGATCCCAGATCAGCACTCCTACTCTGAAATGCTTTGTGTATACGGGCCCAGATCTCTGGTGTCCATGTGATCTTTATCAAAAAGAGAACGCATCCTAGTTCACTATTCCTGTTCTGGGATGCTTCATGAACAAAGGCTCAGGAGTCAGTCTTTGGCTGATAGGAGAAGAATTTAGCAGACAGATAAAATGGACATATCACATATTCACAGTGTGTATTTCTTGCTAAATGAGCATTCTGTAACATGCAATGTTTTTTTGCTAAGACCTGTCATCAAGGCGTGATGACATGGTAAATACTGTACAATATATGTCCCTCGTTGATAGGATCTCTTCTTTTCTCTCCTTCCCTCTCCCCTCCTCTCCTTAGGTATGTCGTCCCAGCTCCAGGTGTTCTCGGCTCCCTCCAGCTCCTCCAGCGCATTTTGCCGCGTCAAGAAGATGAAGGTGGAGAACTGTGTTTGGGACACGTCCTCTGACTGCCCATACGGTTCCGTGGGGGGCCAGCAGGGAGTAGGGGGTTACTCCTTCACCCCTGCACTAGGTGTGGCGGTGCCCCCCTTCGTCCCCTCTGCGTRAGTGTTCCCTCCCGCCCCAGGCTCCCGTGGCCAGGTGGTGGTCAGGCCAGCAGACAGCACGGGTAACCTCCCCCGGGGCTCTAGTCGCCGCCTCAACGACCAGTACACACACTCCTCGCACACAAACTCTGAGACGGCCAGCATGGGGAACGGGATAAGACGACAGGGCCAGAAGAGGAAGAATGACGACGTCGTCAAAGGGAGCGGGAGTGGCTGTGGGAGTGTTCAGATCTTGGAGGAGCTCTCTGCCCCTCCTCCCGTCTTCTCCACTCGTACGGGGGGAGGAGGAGGGGGTACGGGCCAGTCCATCCCCCACTCGGCCCCCACCACCAAGAGCTCCAGCTCCAGCGGAGAGGGGGACTACCAGCTGGTGCAGCATGAGATTCTGTGTTCAGTCTCCTGTAGTTATGAGGTGCTGGAGTTCCTGGGGAGGGGGACCTTCGGTCAGGTGGCCAAGTGTTGGAAGAGGGGAACCAATGAGATCGTGGCCATCAAGATCCTCAAGAACCACCCCTCGTACGCACGACAGGGCCAGATCGAGGTGAGTCTTTTTTGATCTGGATTGGATTAATTCATGTTTATCGCCCTTCAAGACGTGGTACTACTTTGTTAGTCTGTTACGGTTGGTTGATTTAATTGGTGATGTGTATTAGCCTGGATTCCAGACTAATGTGATCCGTTTCACCCTCATGGTTTTGTGACGTGAGAGCATATCAGATCGGATACCTGGCTAGACGTTTATTGACTTTCAAGAGGAAATGTTCCATAGACCTTAGAGCGACTGCCCCTAAAGAAAAAGCAACAAATCCCCTTGAAAACAGCCTATGTCGCATCGATATGAATCAGACTAATTTAGTCTAGTGTCAAAAATTTACCAGAAAGTGTAAATTGGAGAATTTTGGTCTTTAAAGTCAGTCTTGTCTAAAACAGAGTTTGGAACCTGAGTGCTTCACAACTAGTAAATGGTTATGTCTAGAAACTAGGTATCACTGAGGATTTTCTACGCTGGACAACTTGCTATATCGGTTGATAAGTCATTGATAATAATCAGCCCAATTTTTTTGTGTGTCATTACATTATTATATAAGGAGGATCATAGCTATATTCAATATAACACTCACGTTGATGTTTAAGCCTTTCTCATGGTTGGCGTCTTGACGGATTTGTCCAAATTCGTGTGACATAAAACATTTACTTTTCTGTCCTTGCATTTAATTAGTCAGTTAAATTAGCCGTAGATCCAGGATTCTTACAAGGTTCAATCTGTCAGACATTTGTTTGTTGTTGTATAGAGATTTCAGTAATGCGGTGTAACTASGTAACATTTAGTGTCTCCTTATGTTAACGGGGTGAAAACTGTTTTCATGGGCACATAAATCCAAAATAATGTCTGCATTACGGAATCGAATGTCTCTAACCGACTCACCGAACCATGATACTTAAGACCTAAATCCATACTGTCATTAGGGCGGCGCACAATTGGCCCAGCGTAGTCCGCATTTGGCCGTCATTGTAAAATAATAATTTCCTAGTTAAATTAAATATAATATTTCTAATTATGCTATTAGACTTGCTGGATGCGCATTTGGTGTCGAGCTGTTTAATTACTCTTTGATATTTTCACACATCATCTGATCCAGGAAGGAATTTTCTGACTGACAGTCAAGGGAAGAACATCTGTTGTGATGCAACAGCCCAAGTGCTGGAAAAAAAGGTGTTTACGAGGAATGTCCAGAACATTTTGGTGTCTCATTTGTTATTCCGGTGAAAACAGTTAAGCCTTGATCCACGTTGGATCTAATATCCCTAACGAATTGATGTTGTCAAATCCCTACAAACTTATTCAGAATGCTGCAGAGACCGCCTGGTGTTCAACTTTCACAAGTTCTCCCAGAGCAGGGGCCCCTAACGATCACGGATAACAAAAAGAAAGCCAGTCACGTCGCGGACACCAACGCCGCCCTATCGGACAAGCTGAACATCTTTTTCAGTGACGATTTTGAGCGGCCAAGGAAAATCCCCTGGAAGACAGCGAGGGATACTTACTTACGGTCTCCACGGAGGACGTGTGTAAGTCATTCAAACAAGTTAACCCTCGCAAGGCTGCCGACCGAGACTGCAGCCAAAGCCACGTCCTCAGAGTATGTGCAAACCAGCTGGCTGTTGTGTTTTCTGACATTTTCAAGTCTCTCTCTAGCTCAGGACGCCATCCAAGATGTCTGCTATCATCCCCGTGCCCAGGAAAGGGAAAGTAACTGAACTGAATGACCACTGACCAGTAGCACTCACTTCCTTCATCATGAAGTGATTCAAAGTCCACATAACCACCTCCCTCCCCGACACACTCGACCCTTTCCAATTTGGCTGCCGGCCCTTGACAGATCCACGGATGACGCAATCGCCATTGCACTGCACACTGCCTTCACCCACCTGGGCAAAAGGAAATGCATATGTGAGGGTGCTCTTCCATCGACTACAGCTCAGCCTTCAATACCATAGTGCCCTATAAGCTCACCACAAAACTAACGTMCCTGGGAGTGACCTCCTCCCTATGCAGCTGGGTCCTGGACATCCTGACGAGACGCCCCCAAGTGGTGGAGATAGGCCACATTACCTCCTCCACACTGATCCTCAACTCAGGGGGGGGGGCCCCACAAGGGTGCGTCCTCAGTCCCTTCCTGTACTCCCTGTATACCCACGACTGCGTGGCCTCACACAGTTACAACTCCATTAAGTTCGCTTACGAGACGACAGTAGTAGGCCTGATTACCAACAACAACGAAACTGTCTACAGGGAGGAGGTAGGCACTCTGACGGTGTGGTGCCAGGTAAACAACCTCTCCCTCAATGTCAGAAAAACAAAGGAGCTGATTGTGGACTTCAGGACAAACCAGGCTGGGCATGCCCCCATTCTCATCAACGGGGTTGCTGTGGAGACGGCCAAAAACTTAAGTTCCTCTGCGTACACATCTCTGAATGAGCTGAACTGGTCAAACCCCATGGACACCGTGGTGAAGGCACGACAGCGACTCTTCAACTTAGGATACTGAAGAAATTCGTCATGTCCCTGAGGCCCCTCAGTGTTCTAAAGGAGCACCATCGAGATCATGCTGTCGGGGTGCAACACCGCCTGGTACGGCACCGCAAGGTGCTACAGAGGGTGGTACTCTCACTGCCTGGCCTCCAAGGACACAAGAAGATCATCAGGGACCCGAGCCATGACCCGTTCTCCCCACTTCCATCATTCAGACATGGGCAGTATAGCAGCATCATGGCAAAAACTGTCAGACTTAATTTTTTTATTTAACCTTTATTTAACTAGGCCGGTCACTTAAGAACATATTATTATTTACAATTACGGCCTAGGAACACTGGGTTAACTGCCCAGGGGCAGAATGACAGATTTTTACCTTGTCAGCTCGGGGATTCGATCTAGCAGCCCAGCTCGGGGATTCGATCTACAATTACTGGCCCAACGCTCTAACCACTAGGCTACATGCTGGCCGATAGTTTTTTACCCCCAGACCATCAGGCTGCTGAATAGCCACCACAGCAAGAGGAACTGCCCCTCCTTACTTTCAGGCTATGCTCAAACCCCTCACCACACCCTGAGCCCTCCTTCCTGCCACCTCTGGTCTCTTGGCCCTCCCATCTTTAAGGGAGGACAAGTCCCGCTCAGCCCAGTCCAAGCTTTTCCCCTTTACTAGCAAGGACTTTGCTGATAGCTTCTTTATTGAGGGGAAGTGTACTTACTATGACTGACTGTGATATGTGGTTCTCCTACCTAGCTATCTTAAGAGGAATTCACTAAACTGTAAGTCGCTRTGGATAAGAGAATATTCTAAAAGGGTGTTTCACTACTCTGTTGTGTTTTAAAACAACGTTGTCGTTCTCATAATATCTAATTCTGTCTTCAACTTGGCTTTCTATACAAATCCTTTTACAAAAGGAACTTTTTTGGGTCGTTTTCTCATTCTAAAAACTGCGATGGGAGATTAATGCTACTGCTATTGGTGGATTTATTATGTGTTCCTGTGTCGGTCTCATAGGCTAAAGAAAAAKGGCCAATTTATTTAGTCAGGCAAGTCCATTATTCTGTTATTTTTGAWTRGAATAACAGGTTGAATATCAATGCSTTTGCTTGGCCTAAATAAAATGTGTTGTTTTTTTAAGTGGTTCTATGTTAAGCCCTATATGTTGTCTATTATAATAGATTATATTTATTATAAGATTTGCAAATCTGGAGCTGGTTAACAATCCACTTAACAGTGCAGCYTTAAGAGCCCAACAAACAAGAGTTGGGTCTCAGCCTTTATAGGGAAAATACAATCTGTGTGTGTGTGAGATCATAATGGGAACATAACAAGTGATAACTGCTGCTCAAGCTCGCCTCTGTTCTCTTCATATCTCCACACAGCTGTGTCCTTGAAAGATACGAAAAGAACAGGATGGACCAAAAACACGTGGTCACTCTGAGGCGCTTTTGTCTTTGGCCGCGTGACCAAGTTACTCAGAAACAAGAGAGGAAAACACTGGCTTCTTTCTTACATGAGAGAAACAGTGGAAATGTACAGGTTTAAAGCTTATACAGCACATGTGTYTAACAGAGTTTGTAGTTTTGCCACCATAATGTACAATTATATAAATTATGCAATTGTATAACATTGAGGTACTTAAAAAATTACAGTTTAATTGCTTGAAAAAGTCATTGAAATGGACTTGCCGATGTCTGTACGAACCCTCCTTAAAGGATGTACACAGTCTACAAAACATTAGGAACACCTTAATTCTGAGTTGCACCCCTTTTGCCATCAGAACAGCCTCAATTCGTCGGGCATGGGACTCTACAAGGTGTCGAAAGCATTCCATAGGGATACTGGCCCATGTTGACTCCAATGTTTCCCACAGTTGGCTGGATGTCCTTTGGGTGGTGGACTAATCTTGATACACACAGGAGACTGTTGAGCGTGAAAAACCTAGCAGTGTTGCAGTTCTTGACAGTTCTTGCTCAAACTGCTGCGCCCGGCACCTACTACCATACCCCGTTCAAAGGCACTTAAATATTTTGTCTTGCCCATTCTACCTCTGAATGGAACACACATAATCCATGGCCCAATTGTCTCAAGGCTCAAAAATCCTTCTTTAACCTGTGTCCTCCCCTTCATCTACACTGATTTGAAGTGAATTTAACAAGTGACATCAATAAGGAATCATCACTTTCACCCCGGTCAGTCTGTGCATGGAAAGGTGTTCCTAATGTTTTATATACTCTGTGTATATATCCCTAGGCCTTTGTCGTTGTATGGGTGGAATTATGGGACAAATGAAGGTTGGGTTTGGATTAAAATTGTTAACAAAATCATGCCCCCTTTTGCCAAGCTCCGTGTGCAAATTGCCCCCTTTGCCTGCTTCCTTTCATTGAATGGAAGCTCCATTCTTCCATCGCCCCCCCCCCAACACGTTCAACGGAAGGCAGATCGTGACCATGCCTCCACAGCCAAAGTTATATGGTTTGCGTGCCCTGCCGAAGGATCCTGGGTATGRGGAATAGGTGGTTGGCGTTCGTCTGCACCAGTAACACTAGCTTTGTGTGCAACTTCCGGTGGTGGTGAGTATAACCAGAGATAATGACCTCCCTGGTATGACTTAGTTAACCAGCAATAACGTTATTGAACGTTGTTATGTAGGTAGCTATCTTTTTAGATAAAACGGGGCAGGCTAGCTGACATTTTAGCTAACGTAAACCTAACTAGCTAGCCAGCTACCTCATTACAATTTAGTTAGGTTGTGTGCTCATAACGGTTTGTGTATTGTCTAGATACTGCTGGTTTTGTAACGTTATTTGATAATGCTAGCGATTTGCAAGCTATTTACAGGTTAGGTAGCTAGCTAGCTAACGTTAGCCTGCAAGTCCGATTTGCAAGTTAGTTCGTAGCTCATACAAGTGTAATGTCTAAGGCAAAACTAAATAATGGATGCAACTCTGGTAGTAGCAACCTCACCTCGGAGGTTGACTAATACAGTGAATTTTGAGCATCAAACCGCAAAGTCGTCACCCACCTGACTCTAATCCCATCTGGAGGTACAGTCAGTCTATACCTGTAAAGCATGCAATTAGGGTTACCACAGCCACATTGTCAAAATTCGCTATAATGTAACAAATCATGAAGGGAAAAAAAGAAGTGCTTTTTCGGTCTTGATTTAAGGTTAGACATAAGGTTAGCATTGTGATTAGGTTTAAAATCACATTTTAAGAATGTTTAGAAATGGGTGGGGTTTGTGGCTGTGGTAACTAGTGACGATTTAGAAATGGCTTTACCGAGGTRACTGCCCTGATGACAGACGGCTAGGTAAAATCCCCAGCCCAGCAGATACAAGCAGTAGTCATTTTGGTTGTAAAGTACATTATCAAAAAGCTTTGTCCTTTTCTAACAAAATGCAATTTAACCACTTGTCTATTGTATCACCCTGTCACAGGCCCTCCGTGTCAACACCACCTCATAAGATGAGGAAGTACATTGTATATGAGGATCGCCTGCTGCAGTTGTTGGAGAGAGGTCCAGTTTGCAGCCCAACATGCTGCAGTTGTTGGAGAGAGGTCCAGTTTGCAGCCCAACATGCTGCAGGGAGAAGACCAGCAAGGGGACCTGCTGCATTACGCAGACATACCCTTGCTGTAGATGTGTGGACTCGAGTCACATGGGCGGCAGGGTAGCCTAGTGGTTAGAGCGTTGGACTAGTAACCGAAAGGTTGCAAGTTCAAATCCCCGAGCTGGCAAGGTACAAATCTCTCGTTCTGCCCCTGAACAGGCAGTTAACCCACTGTTCCTAGGCCGTCATTGTAAATAAGAATTTGTTCTTAACTGACTTGCCTTTAAAATAAAAAAATAATTTTAAAAATGACTTGGACTCGAGTCACAAATTTGATGACTTAAAACTCGACTTTATAGAAAATATAATGACTTGACTTGAAATGACTTGATGACTTGAAATTATCTGACCAGGTTTTGTAATGTTTTACCAAAAGTCTACGTGGTTACTCCAAGCCACCGGAGACAGTAGCCGCAGCATTGCACATTCAGCCCTCTGATTGGACCAGCAGACTGTCAATCAACACATTTCGGATGAGCTAGCCTAGTGAGAATGTTTTTTGGGGTCACCAGTGTGAAACTGAATGGGATTTATTTTATATGCTGTACATATTTTAATAGGCTATTAGCCTACCATTTGTATTTTGTATTTATACCTTTACATATTCGATCTGGTAACTAACATAGACACTACGGCATTGCACCAAATTCTTGTTTAAAAAAACATCTTTGTGCTTCAGAACCAAAAAAGTTCCGCGTCTTGAATGTTGACCGATGACAATTCCTCAACATTGGCGCACATAATCGACATTAGTGACCAGAAAGCGCTTGTTTTAATTTCCTCCGGTTTTGTCTGGCATAAACAAGTAGCCTACCTACGTAAATATTATGCATATACACAGTGTATCAATCTACTACGGAGGCATTTTCCCCTCCAGAACAATACTATTAGGATTCCTGGTTTATTTCATTGATCGTTTATACAGTGGGGAGAACAAGTATTTGATACACTGCCGATTTTGCAGGTTTTCCTACTTACAAAGCATGTTAGAGGTCTGTAATTTTTTATCATAGGTACACTTCAACTGTGAGAGACGGAATCAAAAATCCAGAAAATCACATTGTATGATTTTTAAGTAATTAATTTGCATTTTATTGCATTACATAAGTATTTGATCACCTACCAACCAGTAAGAATTCCAGCTCTCACAGACCTGTTAGTTTTTCTTTAAGAAGCCCTCCTGTTCTCCACTCATTACCTGTATTAACTGCTCCTGTTTGAATTCGTTACCTGTATAAAAGACACCTGTCCACACACTCAATCAGACTCCAACCTCTCCACAATGGCCAAGACCAGAGAGCTGTGTAAGGACATCAGGGATAAAATTGTAGACCTGCACAAGGCTGGGATGGGCTACATGACAATAGGCAAGCAGCTTGGTGAGAAGGCAACAACTGTTGGCGCAATTATTAGAAAATGGAAGAAGTTCAAGATGACGGTCAATCACCCTCGGTCTGGGGCTCCATGCAAGATCTCACCTCGTGGGGCATCCAATGATCATGAGGAAGGTGAGGGATCAGCACAGAACTACACGGCAGGACCTGGTCAATGACCTGAAGAGAGCTGGGACCACAGTCTCAAAGGAAACCATTAGTAACACACTACGCCGTCATGGATTAAAGTCCTGCAGCGCACGCAAGGTCCCCCTGCTCAAGCCAGCACATGTCCAGGCCCGTCTGAAGTTTGCCAATGACCATCTGGATGATCCAGTGGAGGAATGGGAGAAGGTCATGTGGTCTGATGAGACAAAAACAGAGCTTTTTGGTCTAAACTCCACTCGCCGTGTTTGGAGGAAGAAGAAGGATGAGTACAACCCCAAGAACYCCATCCCAACCGTGAAGCATGGCGGTGGAAACATCATTCTTTGGGGATGCTTTTCTGCAAAGGGGACAGGACGACTGCACCGTATTGAGGGGAGGATGGATGGGGCCATGTATCGCGAGACTTGCCAACAACCTGCCTCCTCTCAGTAAGAGCATTGAAGATGGGTCGTGGCTGGGCTTCCAGCATGACAACGACCAGAAACACACAGCCAGGGCAACTTAAGGAGTGGCTCCGTAGAAGCAAGCTCAAGGTCCTGGAGTGGGCCTAGCAGTCTCCAGACCTGAACCCAATAGAAAATCTTTGGAGGGAGCTGAAAGTCCGTATGCCCAGCGACAGCCCCGAAACCTGAAGGATTGGAGAAGGTCTGTATGAGAGAGGCCAAAATCCCTGCTGCAGTGTGTGCAAACTTGGTCAAGACACTCAGGAAACGTATATCTCTGTAATGCAAACGAAAGTTTCTGTACCAAATATTAAGTTTCTGCTTTTCTGGAGTACAAATACTTATGTCATGCAATAAAATGCAAAATTAATTACTTAAAAATCATACAATGTGATTTTCTGGATTTTTGTTTAGATTCCGTCTCTCACAGTGAAAGTGTAACTAATAATAAATAATACAACCTCCTACAGCTTTTGTAAGTAGGAAAACCTGCAAAATTGGCAGGTATCAAATACTTGTTTCCCCACTGTATGTAAAGTTATAGCTTCTGTTCTCCTCCTCGCCCCTACCTGGGCTCGAACCGTGACCCTCTGCACACATCGACATCAGTATCGAGCATCGTTACCCATCGCTCCACAAAGCCGCGGCCTTTGCAGGCATGGGGAACACAACTACTTCAAGGTCTCGAGTGACGAGTGACATCACCGATTGAAAAGCTATTAGCGCGCACCTCGCTAACTAGCTAGCCATTTCACACCGGTACTATACTTGAGATGGGCCTAGTTGATGGATTATATAAGATGTTCATACCCTTGATTTATTCCACATGTTGTGTACAGCTTGAATAAAAAATGCATAAAGTAATATTTTCTCACACACTACACACAATACCCCATAGATAAAGTGATTTTTGTTGGCCGCGACCAGTATCTTTGATATGCCATCCTCTTTGCCTGCTCACCAGGCGGTTTCAGTGGGAAACATAATTTAGTCAGGTTTAGTCTGACCTGTTCAAACTCAACAGAGGATATTTTGTCAGATAGCACGATCCTAACTTCCATGTCAAAGAACAGCGACTGTGTCACAGATGGATTCTATGGAGACTTGCAGGAGACGTCCGGGCGGTTGATGTCTTGGAATTAAAAGAAACCTGTCACTCTGCAATTAAACTTTAGTTGACATCTTACTTGCATTGTTTTTTTTAATTATGAATGTATCATAGAGAGAAACCTGATCCAAGTAGGTTACCGTGGAGGGAGGAACCCTGTGTTATTCTGACGACAGGATCAGTCATAGGGAGGGAGAAACCCTGTGTATTCTTGTACCAGGATCAGTACAAAGTAATAGGGCGGAGAGAGAAACCCTGTGTATTCTGTACCAGGATCAGTACTACAGTGCCAATAGGGGAAGGGAGAACACCTGTGTATTCTGTACCAGGTCAGGTATTTCAGTCACCAATCGGGGAGGGAGAATACCCTGTGTTCTGGACGAAGTCAGGGATCAGTCATATGGGGAGGGAGAAACCTGTTTATTCTGGACAGGACCCAGGATACGTTCAATTGGGGGAAGGGAAAACCCTGTGTATTCTGACCGGATCAGTCAATATGGGAGGAGAAACCACTGTGTATTCTGGACCAGGATAGTGCAGCAATATGGGGAGGGAGAAACCCTGTGATCTGGAGTCAGTCGTCCAAGGGGAGGAACCTTTTTTTTAACTTTTTTTCTTTGGGAAAAACAGGCGGTATCAGTCCATATGGGAGAGGGAGAAACCCTGTGTATTCTGTACCAGATCAGGTTACAGTCCAATAGGGGAGGGAGAACCCTGTGTATTCGAACAGATCAGCAATGGAGAGAACCCCTGTGATCGGACGATCAGTACACAATATGGGGAGGGAGAAACCCTGTGTACTCCACTCAGTCTATGGAGAGACCCGTATCTAGGTAAGTTCAGTCATTATAGAGACGGATTTTGCCGTCACATATGGGGAGGGAGAAAACCCTGGTGTATTCGCACCAGGATGCAGTCAATATGGGGCGGGGAACTCCTGTGTATCTGAACAAGGACTCAGGTAGTCCAATATGGGGAGGGAGAAACCCTGTGTATTCTGGACCAGGATCAGTCAATATGGGGAGGGAGAAACCCTGTGTATTCTGGACCAGGATCAGGGAACTACTGTTGTACACTATCTGTATCGGCTGGGAAAGACAGATGAAAGATGAACATTGTTACACTTCTTCTATGGTATTACGTAAAGGGTTGTTAATTCTACATGGACCTGTTACTACATTTGAATGTTATTTATAAAAAAAATATTTAAAAAAAACTTTCGTTTAGAATATCTACATGAATTTAGCAATTGCATTCTTCTCGTATTATTCTGGAGGCTACTGACCCAAAGCTTCCTCCGGCATCTTACCATACATCTGCCTGTAGTTATTGAACTCACCCTGCAGGAGGTTTGTTAGTAGTGATTGAGTGGAGAGGAAACAGCTGGGGGCAAGGTTCTGACAGATGGGTGTGTCTTGGTGGTGGCAAGGACACACCCACATCAAACCACACCCCCAAGCCACCTCACGTTTGGCTTCTGTCATGGCCGCCAGCATTTCTTGAAGAGCAAGCCTAAAAACGAGGCTAAATCAGCGGATGCAGTTCCCCTTTAAACCCCTCCTGTCATTACCATATGCAAGCACTAGACCAGGGCGTAGTCCCAATGTATCTCTCCTTCCTCCCTAAGTTTGCAGTTGTTAACTTTTCCTTCACTGATTTGAAAGGAAATAACTGGTATAAAAAAAAATATGGTGTAATGTCCCACTAACCCATGCCTCCACCAATCCAATGCTTTTTAGGTTTTGTGTGAAGTAGTGACTTGAGTGCACACTTCAGGAGAAATGATATGTTATTGGGACGCACGTACTACTATAATAGAGAGGGACTGACTGTTTAGTATGTTGAGATACTCGATCGATTTAATTTATAGATTTCTATTCAAGAGGAAATTCTAGCAAAACTTGAGCTTGACTATTACTAAAATGTACAGCACTAGGATACGTGACGTAGAGTTTCAAGGTTATGTCCTTCTGTCTGTTCCCAGGTGGGCATCCTGAACCGTCTGAGTGAGGAGAACGCAGACGAGTTTAACTTTGTGCGTTCCTACGAGTGTTTCCAACACAAAGGTCACACCTGCCTGGTGTTTGAGATGCTGGAGCAGAACCTGTATGACTTCCTGAAGCACAGCAAGTTCAGCCCCCTGCCACTACAACACATCAGACCCATACTGCAACAGGTGACAATACAATACAACTTTATTGATACAGAGACAATGTGACAATGACCTGGTGCTTATTCTGAATGAGTCATTTGTTACATATTTAACCTGTTACCTGACTATTACCTCACCATACATTGTACTCAAATAACTCTCCAAAACAATACAATTTGCATGTTACTTTACTTGATCTGTGTGTCAGCCTTAATGTGTGTTTGTGTCTTTAAATTGTCATTAAAGTCTTAGTAAAATGTTCCTTGAAAAGAGTAACCCTTTAGTGTCCATAGCTGGCACACAGCTGTTTAACCCTTTAGTGTCCATAGCTGGCACACAGCTGTTTAACCCTTCAGTGTTACATCTATTTCCCCACCAGGTGGCGACGGCGCTGATGAAGCTGAAGTCTCTGGGTCTGATCCATGCTGACCTGAAGCCAGAGAACATCATGCTGGTGGATCCTCTCAGACAGCCCTACAGGGTCAAGGTCATCGACTTCGGCTCAGCCTCACACGTCTCCAAGGCTGTCTGCTCAACGTACCTGCAGTCACGATACTACAGGTAGATTCACCTGTTTTTACACCGCATATTGGGGTTTTCTTTACAGGTGTGTGAGTGATACAGCATGTTTGCATCAGTGAGTAATAGCTGGTACAGGTATATCTAACATGATGACTGGTACAGGTATATCTAACATGATGACTGGTACAGGTGTATCTAACATGATGACTGGTACAGGTATATCTAACATGATGAATGGTACAGGTGGTATCTAACATGATGACTGGTACAGAGGTGTATCTAACATGATGAATGGTACAGGTGTATATAACATGATGACTTGGTACAGGTGTATCCTAACATGATGACTGGTATACGGTTATATCTAACATGATGAACTGGTTACACGGTAATCTAACATGATGACTGGTACAGGTATATCCTAAATAGATACTGGTACAGGTTTATCTTAACATGAGTGACTCGGTACATGGTATATCTACCATGATGACTGGTAACAGGTGTATCTAACATGATGACTGGTACAGCGGTATTATTCTAACAGATGACTGGGTAACCTGGTATATCTAAACCTGCATGATCTGGGTACAGGTATATCTATCCATGATGAACTGGGTACAGGTTGTATCTACATGATGAACTGGTACAGGTATATATCTAACATGGATGAAACTGGTCCAGGTTATACCTAACATGATGACTGTACAGGTATAATCTAACATGATGACGGTATCAGGTGTATCTACATGATGGATGGTACACGGGGTGTATCTTAATCACTGCATGATGAATGGTACAAGGTACATCTAACATGATGACTGGTACAGGTGTATCTAACATGATGACTGGTACAGGATATAATCTAACATGATGACGGTACAAGGTATATTATACATGATGACTGGTAACAGGGTATAGTGTCTAACAATGCAATGATGGTACAGACGTATACCTCATCAACATGATGACTGGTCAACGGTATAATCTAACCATGAAATGACTGGTACCGGTGTTCTTAACATGATGACTGGTAGCAGGTATATCTAACATGATGACTGGTAACAGGTATATCTAACATGATGACCTGGTACAGGTTAATCTAACATGCATGGAATTGGGTACAGGTATATCTAAACATGATGACCTGGTACAGGTATATCCTGTACTTACAGTGATATGAGCTGGCACAGGGTGTATCTACCTCATGATGTACGGTTATTTCACTGAGGACTGACAGTAATTTAACATGAATGACTGGTACAGGAGTATCTACACATGATGCTGGCTAAGTATATTAATGTGACTGGTACAGGTGTATCTAACATGAATGACGGTAACAGGTGTTTCTTAACATGATGAACTGGGTAGCAGGTGATACTCTAACACTTGAATGACGGTAACAGGTGTATATCTAACATATGACTTGGTACAGGTGATAGTTAAATGATGAACTGGTACAGAGTATACTAACATGAATGAAACTGGAGCAGGTGTATCTAACAGATGACTTGGTACCAGGTGTATCTAACTATGCTAACAGTGTACATGAGCACTGGACGTGTACAGCTGACTGGTAACAGGTGTATCTATACATGATGACTGGTTACGATATATGCTAACAGAATGACTGGTAACAAGTGTAGTATATGCTGGCAGGTACACTGATGACGGTACAAGTTATCTCAACATGATACTGGTACAGGATTATTTATGAATGGATGACGGTAACGGTGTATCTAACATGATGACTGGTCAAGGTATATTCTAACGGAGATGACTGGTACAGGTATATCTTAACATGAATGACTTGATACATATCTATCTAACATGATTGACTGGTTAACAGGTATATTCTAACATGATGACTGGTACAGGTGGGTATCTAACATAGTGAACTGGTACAGGCGTAATTAACATGATGACTGGTACAGGTTATATCTAACATGGATTGACTGGTAACAGGAATATTAAATGACTGGTACAGGTCAATGCATTGACTTGGTACAGGTGTAGTACTAACATGATGACTGGCTACAGGTATATCTCACATGTGAAATGGTAACAGGTGAATAATCTAACATGAATGACTGGACAGGTATATATCTCAACATGATGACTGGTACAGGTATATCTCTAATGATGACATGGTACAGGGTAATATCTAACATGAATGATCTGTACAAGGTATATCTAAGCAAAGTGTGATACTGGTCACATTGGGGTATGCTATAATGATATGCTGTACATGTAGGTATATCTAACAATGATGAATGTCCCATGGTTATTATACTCTAACATTGTAATTGACTGGTTCCCAATGTATAACTTAATAGACATGATGATGGCGGTAATTAAGGTAAGTATCTTAACATGATGCGCCTGGTACAGGTATAAATCTGATACATCGATGACTGGTAACATGGTATATCTAGTAGCGATGATGACTGGTACAGGTAATCTAACACAGTGATGGACTTGTCTACAGGGGTAATATTCTTCAGCATGTGACTTGGTAACATCAGAGGTATCCATCTCTAACATGATGACTGGGTACAATGGTATATGCTAACTCATGTTTGACCTGGTACACCGGTATATTTTAAACATGATGACTGGTACAGGTATAATTACATGATGACTGGTACACGGTATATCTAACACGTGATGACTGGGGTACAGGGTGTTATTCTAACACAGGATGACTGGTACAGGTATATCTAATGATGACTGGTACAGGTGTATCTACATTGAGACTGGTTTCCAAGGTGAGTCATCAGAATCATGACTCGGACTAGGGTACAGGTACATATCTATTCGAAGCATCGATGAGCTGGTACAACTGAGGACACGCGAAGATGGGGCGTAGTAGTCACTGAACAGAAGAACATGACTGGTAAACAGGGAGATGTATTCGTAACAGAGGTGGGAAATGAGTGAGTAAGGGTCACGATCAGAAAGACGGTAGTACAAGATCTACACCATGAAGATGGGTAAGTAATGGGATACTACCCTGTGTTAGATACCCTTCTAAAATCATGATCGACCTGGTTACAGGTCCGAGTGTATCTAACATGAGAACCTTGAGACTGGTAACAATGGTATACGTCCCTAAATCGATGAGTGACTGGTCCAGCGTGTTAGCGTCCTAAAAACATGATGACGCAGAGTACACAATGGTGTACATTTCTTATCACATGATGACCTGTAACAGGTATAATCCTAACATTGATTGACTGGGTACGTGGCATATATCTACAGTGATGACCCTCGGTAACTCGGATTTGGGTTTAATTCATTAACTCTAAACATGATGACTGGTAACAAAGAGTGTGTGTAATCTAAACAATGAGTGACTGGTACAGGTATATTCATCTAACATGAATGAGAGTGGGTTACTAGGTATTGTATACGAGCTCATTGAATGTTAAAGTGGTACATGGGGGGTAGTCTCCATCTATGCAATGACTTCTTGTCCAGAGGTAGCAGGTGTATCTACATGAAGATGATGACTGTTGGTAAGCATGGTTATAAGTAAATGCTTTTAACACATAAAAATTGTGACTCTTGGGGTACGACTGGTAATAAATACTCCTTTCATACGTTATGGCATATTGGTACAGGTAATATTTATACTGAATTGGACGTGGTTTATCCTAGGTATCGATCTAACATGATGACTGGTAAGCAGGGTGTATCTAACAGTGATGACATGGTACAGGTGTATCTAGCAACATGTATGTACTGGTACATACTGGTAATCTTTACACTCTATGCACAGGATTAGAGGTACAAGGTATGAGATGCTCTAAACATGATGTATGGTAACACGCGCTACTATTAAACAGAAGCTAAGACGAGGGTAGCAAAAGGCATCCATTCACTCTAACAATGACTGACTGGTAACCAGGTGCTGCAATGCATAGAACAATGAGTAGACGAGAGAGTAGACAGGTGTATCTAGACATAGAATGATGGTAACAGGTATATCTTACATGATGACTTGGTACAGGTTGTACTAACATGAGATGGGACTAGGTAACAAAGGTGTAATCTAACATTGGAACCTAGAGGGTACCCAGGTGGTATCTTTGAGACACAAAACACATGATGACTGGTACAAGGGTATATTTAACATGATGCACGTGGACAGGCGGAACAAGGAGAGAAGGTGTAATCTAACATGAGGACCTGGGCCGTACAGGGTACTATTGCAAGACAGGAGAGTGCGTACTACAGGTACGGAAGAAGGAGGTGAGTATTAGTCTCTCAACATGACGACTTGGTAAGGATGCTAGTCTAAGCCATGAATGACGTGAGGGAACAGGGCTATAAAAGATTGTGATACGTGATCCCGATAGATGAACGGGAGAAAAACATCGGAAACTCCGAGGGCCTAATAAGTGTAATGAACATTGTACGTGAATATAGATACGTGTGGCTACAGGTGTAATCTACATGATGACTGGTAACAGGTATACTCTACATGAGTCGAACTGGGTACACGGATTACTTATCTTCAACAGTAACCAATTTCTTCTAACATTGAGAGACATGGTAACAGGTTGTATTCTACTACGATTGATATGAGCTAAGGTTACAGGTGTATCTAACATGAATGCACTAGCGTACATCGTGGTATATCTAACTCATTGATTGAGATGGTGTAGACATGCTAATGTTGTTATCCCCTTTTCTTCCATCCTTGTCTAGACACTATTGTAGTGCAAACGAAGAGTGCAGAGTACGCAAAAAGGAGTATGAAGACGGAAGAAGAGCTAGGAACTATAGACTGCTCCGGTAACAGGTAATCTTCCTATGCACATGTCATAGAAGGATGGTAAACAGAGGTTCGGGCTTACCTATCATCTTGTAATACATATGAATTGACTTTCGCGGTTATTCTCCAATGGGGTTAATATTGCACTCTCTAGAATCAGAATGACTGGCGTACAAATCAACAAAGGTGTATTCTAACATGATTGACTACCGGTAGCGCAGTCAGGTCGTTAATCACTTCTAACATGATTGCACGCGTTTCGGGTAGTCAGCCTTGTCGGGGGTACTCACGTTTCTGTCTATCAATGAGCTTGACTGGTACAGGTGTATCTAAACATGATGACTTTGGTTCACATGGGTTATCAACATGAATGATTGGCTACTCACGGTTTTAATCCTGAACATTGACTAGCCCACTGGTACCAAGGTTTATCTCAAACCTCTTACAATGATGACTTTGCGTTACGTATTATCTAGACATGATGCAACTGGAGTCACAAAAGGCGGAGCAAGGGTGTATCTTAGAACGAGTGACCGAATGACAATGGTGACAGGCGTGTGAGGAGGTCCTAATCAGGAGGACCCTCGGTTGAAACAGGGGCTTAGTCCAAGAAATCCGTAGACACTGAGTGAGCTGGGTACAAGGTGTACTAACATGATGAACTGTACAGGTGTATCTAACATGATGATGTCAGGTACTAAACATGGAGTAGGTAATGGTTGAGTGAGCGTGGACGTAACATGATGACGGTCATGAATCGAACTGGCTACAGGTACTATCTAACATGATGAAACTTGGGACAAGGGTATAGAAATGCATAGGCAGTGTATTAATGACGCGAAGTGTATTAACATGATGACTGGTACAGGTGTATCTAACATGATGTGACTGGTACGGTGTAATCTAAACATGTCAAAATGACCTCGCTAACAGGTTCGTATCAACATGATGACTGGTACAGGTTATATAACATGATGACTGGTACAGGTTATATTAACATGAATGAGAGATGGTTAACATGATTGGTTATCTAAACATGAGACTGGTACAAAGCTATAGTTACTAAAACATGAATGACCACTGGGATAACAGGTAGGTATAGTATTACATTGATCTGACTGGTAAGAGATGTATATAACATGATGACGTCGGAGGTTTTTTTATTGTCACAGGTATACTCATAACATGATGACTGGTACAGGTGATAATCTATACATGATGACTGGTACAGGTGTATCAGACATTACAAGTAAGTAATCCATCCACAGGTGGAGAATCTGAGACTTCGGAGAAAAACACGCGGTTATTTCACAACAGTAGAACACTTTCCCAATGTACTGCTTACTACTAAGTGTGCGAGCATGTTATCACGTGTGTTGGTTTGACGTGTTATTGTTCTCTCAGGGCTCCAGAGATCATCCTGGTCTGCCGTTCTGTGAGGCTATAGATATGTGGTCTCTAGGCTGCGTCATAGCCGAGCTGTTCCTGGGTGGCCCCTGTACCGGGGCCCTCGAGTACGACCAGGTAGGAACCACCACACACACACACAGAGACACAGCAAACACATATATTTTATTAAAATGCTTTTAAATGGAGTTGTACATGTCCCCTCCCTCTCCTCTCCACTGAATCCGGTACACTCTCTCAGACCAGGGTCTGCCTGCAGAGATACCTGCTGAGTGCCCGGCACCAAGACCAGCCGCTTCTTCAAGAGAGGACCTGACTCCAGCTACCCCGTCTGAGAGAATCAAGTATGGACCTTTTTCCAGTACACGACACACTGACGTCACGCACGGATGCGCACCATCATTCCCTTCTTGGTCAAATAGCTCTTACACATCCCCGGAGGTGTGTTTTGGGTTATTGTCCTGTTGAAAAAAACAAAATGATAGTCCCACTAAGCCGCAGACCAGATGGGATGGCGTATTGCTGTGGTAGCCATGCTGGTTAAGTGTGCTTGAATTCTAAATAAATCACTGACAGTGTCACCAGCAAAGCACCATCACACCTCCTCCTCCATGCTCTCACGGTGGGAACCACACTATGCAGAGATCATCCGTTCACCTAATCTGCGTATCACAAAGACACAGCTGTGGAAACCTAAATCTCAATTTGGACTCATCAGACCAAAGGACAGATTTCCACCGTCTAATGTCCATTGCTCGTGTGTCTTGGCCCAAGCAAGTCTCTACTCTACTTTTGTGGTCCTTTAGTAGTGGTTTCTTTGTAGCAAATCGACCATGAAGACCTGATTCACACTGTCTCCTCTGAACAGTTGATGTTGAGATGTGTCTGTTACTTGAACTCTGTGAAGCATTATTTGGGCGCAATTTCTGAGGGCTGGTAAACCTAATGAACTTATCCTCTGCAGCAGAGGTAACTCTGGGTCTTCCTTTCCTGTGGTGGTCCTCATGTGAGCCAGTTCATCATAGCGCTTGATTGTTTTTGCGAAGAAACTTTCAAAGTTCTTGAAATGTTCCATATGACTGACCTTCCATGTCTTAAAGTAATGATGGACTGTCGTTTTCTCTTTGCTTATTTGAGCTGTTCTTGCCATAATATGGACTTGGTCTTTTACCAAATAGGACTATCTTCTGTATACCACCACTACCTTGTCACACACACAACTGATTGGCTCAAACGCATTAGAAGGAATGAAATTCCACAAATTAACTTTTAAACAAGGCACAACTGTTTATTAAAATACATTCCAGGTGACTACTGGTTGAGAAGAATGCCAAGAGTGTGCAACGCTGTCATCAAGGCAAAGAGTGCTACTTTGCAAGAATCTCAAATTAAAAAATAAAAAAAAAAATATATCCTCCTCTGCGATGATCAAGGTATACAGTACACACTGACTCCATCTATCCTCTTCTGGATGGTCAAGGTATTACAGCTACACCTGACTCCATCTATCCTCTCTGGATGGTCAAGGTATTACAGTACACACCTGACTCCCATCTATCCTCTCTGGATGATCAAGGTATTACAGTACCCCTGACTCCATCTATCCTCTCTGGGATAGGTCAAGAGGTAATTACAGTACCACCTGACTCCATCTATCCTCTCTGGATGATCAAGGTATTTACAGTACACCTGACTCCATCTATCCCTCTGGATGATCAAGGTATTACAGTACAACCTATCAAGGTATTACCAGTACACCTGACTCCATCTATCCTCTCTGGATGAATCAAGGTATTACAGTACACCTGACTCACATCTATCATCTCTGGATGATCAAAGTATTACAGGTACACCTGACTCCATCTATCCTCTCTGGATGATCAAGGTCATACAGTACACCTGACTCCATTCTATTCCTCTCTGGATGATCAAGCTATTTCAGTACACCTGACCTCCATCTATCCTCTCTGGATGATCAAGGTATTACAGTACACCTGACTCCATCTATCCTCTTCTGGATGATCAAGGTATTACAGTACAACCTGACTCCATCTATCCTCTCGTGGATGATCAAGGTGTTACAGTACACCTGACTCATCTAATCCTCCTGCTGGATGATCAAGGTATTACGACACCTGACTCCTTATCTATCCTCTCGGATGATCAAAGGTATTACAGTACACCTGACTCCATCTATCAGTAGTATCTATAGTACACTTCTTGGCTCTGCTTGTAACAATCTGATTTAGTCAGGATATACCTACTCTGAGTCCAAATGACACACTTATGTCCTCTCGGAGCCCTGGTCAATCAGTAGTGTACTTCTAGTAGCCCTGGTCAAACAGTAGCGTGTATCTACAGAGCCCTGGTCAACAGTAGTGTACTACCAGAGCCCTGGTCAACAGTAGTGCACTACAGAGCCTGGTCAACAGTAGTGTACTTCAGAGCCCTGGTCAACAGTAGTGTACTTCAGAGCCCTGGTCAACAGTAGTGACTACAGAGCCCTGGTCAACAGTAGTGTACTACAAGAGCCCTGGTCAACAGCAGTAGTGCACTACAGAGCCCCGTCAACAGTAGTGCACTTCAGAGCCCTGGTCAACAGTAGTGCACTACAGACGCCTGGTCAACAGTAGTGCACTACAGAGCCCTGGTCAACAGTAGTGCACTACAGAGCCCTGGTCAACAGTAGTGTATCTACAGAGCCCTGGTCAACCAGTAGTGCACTACAGAGCCCTGGTCAACAGTAGTGCCACTACAGAGCCCTGGTCAACAGTAGTGACACACTACAGAGCCCTGGTCAACAGTAGTGACTCCAGAGCCCTGGTCAACATGTAGTGCACTTACAGAGCCCTGGTCAACAGTAGTGCACTACAGAGCCCTGGTCAACAGTAGTGCACTACAGAGCCCTGGTCAACAGTAGTGCACTACATTGGGAATAGGTTACCATTTTGAACGTTCACCTAGCTGTTCCTGCCAGAATCAGCACATGGATCTCAACACACTGCTGTGAACAGGGCTTTTAGTGGGGTTCATGGGCAGATAGAAACGTACGTTTTTCCTAGGCACTTCATTATTATTTTAATTAATTAATTAATTATAATTAATTATTTATTAAGTATTTTGGTGATAACAACAAGTGTAACATTCCTGATGTGTCTGTTCAATAGGCCCCTTCGGACCACGAGGCTGAGATGGGCATCAAGTCGAAGGAGGCCCGTAAATACATCTTCAACTGTCTGGACGACATGATGCAGGTCGGTTCGCTATATGACGTCATCTAGTATGTCACATTTATGTTTATAAACCCTCTTTTCACATCCGCCATTTTGTTTTACTTAACCTTTATTTAACCAGGTTAGTCTCGTTGAGATAAAAAAATATATATATATATATATTTTTCGCGAGAAACTTAAGGGGTATTACTAGAAAGCAGGTCCGAGGAGTTGGTGAGGTAACTTTGGTCAACTGACTTTCAACTCGGGATAACCGATATCACGAAAGTGGCTCAGCTTTTAGCTAGGTTAGTTTCCATTGGCAACGTATCCTTCAGAACTAACCTGCTACGGGGCAGGCGATCTCACGGCTAACTCCACTTACCCTGAATGAAGTGTCTGAGCTGCGAGTTGAGGACCACATTCCATCCCTGGCGTAAAGATTGTGTCGTCATCCCCTTCAAGAAAGATGACCGATTTTTACATATTTAATTAATCAAATGTTTTTTGTAAAAGAAAATGGTGTACATTTTTTTTGTAATTATATTAAAATACCATTTACTAATGATGGGATGCATTTGAAAGTTCAGGAAAACATTTATATGATTTTATAAAATGATTTTATTGATATGAGTGGAGGAAAAAGGTGCTGTGTGCATTGGTAAGCACAACAAAGACGGCATTAATGATAAAGTAATAAAATGAAGACTACACTTTTAAAAGCCTAGTTCACAGCCATAGCCTGCTGAGTTTGCAAGAATTAAAACGTGGTACTGACTCGCCGATGGTTCAGCGTTGTCGCAGTGAAGAGTTGGCATTCACGCGCAGTTAAAAGACGACCGATATCCACCGTCGAGGTACGGATGAAGCCTGAGCTGCAATGTGAAGCTAACTGAAGCTGGCTAGCTTTATAAAAGCCTGACTAGATCTAGCTTGCTTCGTAGTATACCACAGGATTATTATTTTGGAAACAAAGTTGTCACAAAGTGCTTTACCGATACCCAGCCGAAAACCCCAACGAGCACGCAATGCAGAGGCACACACAGTGGCCAAAAATTCCCTAAAAGGCAAGAAATTAAGAAGAAACCTAGAGAGGAACCAGGCTCCGAGGGGTTGCCAGTCCTCTTCTGGCTGTACCCGGTGGAGAGGAACCAGGCTCCGAGGGGTTGCCAGTCCTCTTCTGGCTGTACCGGGTGGAGAGGAACCAGGCTCCGATGGGTGGCCAGTCCTCTTCTGGCTGTACCGGGTGGAGAGGAACCAGGCTCCGAGGGGTGGCCAGTCCTCTTCTGGCTGTACCGGGTGGAGAGGAACCAGGCTCCGAGGGGTGGCCAGTCCTCTTCTATACTGTACATTCTACAGTAACCCCTTAAGATGCAGTTATGTTGCGTTTACATTTGACCATTGTAGTCATGTTGCAATAATGTGCAATATGTCACTTTTTCGGGGACACCCAATTCACATAGAAATGGGAGTTATAGATCTGTCATTCTCATTGAAATCAAGTCTAAGAAGCAGTAGATCTGTTCTATGTGTGCTATTTCTATGCTCACCATTCTTAAATTTAGTTTTAGAAAATGTTTACTATTGGTTTTGTACACCAGCTTCAAACAGCAATATTTTGAATTATTAATAATTAATTTTAAAAACATAAAAATATTCCACCATGTCGAATGAACAAATTGTCTGTATGCATTTATAAAATTGTACAGACATCTCATGTTTCCATCAGCCCGGTCGTGACTTTTTTCACGCGCCAGGTAAATTAATCCACATGAAATGGTTGGGATGGAAACGTGAAGTCGAAACGTAACTCAATAAAGAAGCTATTATACAACGTCGGTGCTAGTAAGTCAAGGCGCGTGTTTTTAGTGCAAGAAATGTACCGACGTAATGTACATACGATTTAATCATTTTTTTAAATCAACAAGTTATTTCTGAACATTTAGGCAAGTTTMCTGGCTAATTCATTGATTCTGCTTTTCCTCTACTCCCTCTCCCCAAATCCTAACTTTAACAATTAGATAATCCTAAACTGAAAATAGATCTTTCCAGCGACATGTTCATCCAACCTGACTTCCTCCTGTTGCATCACTTCCTCCTGGTGCAGGTCAACCTATCGTCTCACCTGGAGGGGACGGACATGCTTGCGGAGAAAGCTGACAGGCGGGAATTCATCGACCTGCTGAAGCGGATGCTTCGATTGGACGCTGACAAGAGGATCACGCCCACTAAGACGCTGGGTCATCCCTTCGTCACCATGAGTCACCTGCTGGACTTCCCTCACAGCTCCCAGTACGTACACCTGTCTGTGGTGTGAAATAATGTTTGGGTTGTGGTGGGGGGGGGGTCACGATTCGAATTTTCCCTCTGTGGGTGAAATGTAATTGTTTGATCGATTGATTAAATTATTTGACGGAACAATAGATTGATTATTTGTTTCTCACCCCTTGCAGTGTGAAGTCTTGCTTCCAGAACATGGAACTCTGTAAACATAGGAGCTCATCGTTCGACAACAACAAAACTCTCTTCTCCACCAACACTCTTCCTAGTGCTGCCGCCGGCAACCTCACTGTCACCTTCAGCAGCCAGCTGAGCCAGCACAACCAGGTACACACGCACACACACACACACACACACACACACACACACACACACACACACACACAGTGCAAGTCACCAGGGGCAAGCTGTATCAATGAGTGGCGATTTTAGGATCAGCTTTGCCTTTTGAGATCATAATGAATAGGATTATATATATTATATATATTATATTATATCGACAAGTGGGATCTGATCCTAGATCAGCATGTGTACTCTCAGGCTCTTTAGAATTATGGGTCCAGATCTATGAACAAAATGGCCTGGACAAAACAGTTTGTTCCAACTTCCGTCCGACTGACCAGTAGCGGAACTCTAAATGAACGTCAACCAACAGGTCCCGTCAGCAGGGGGCGCTGTTCCTCTCATGAACTACCAGCCAGCCCTGTACCAACAGGCCACCATCAACATCCCTGGGCTGGCCCAACAGAGTGTCCCCCTGCAGGCACGCCCCACCGGCCTGGCCTGCCAGACTGAGCCTTTCCAGCAGACTCTCATCGTCTGCCCACCAAACACCATTCAGGGTAAGAGCCAATCACTATGATGTTATGAGACGACGGGTTGAGTTCATAAGAGGACTAAAGGGAAGTCCAAGTCCTCCGACTTGGAGGGGATGGGACGATTATTTAAGTGTTTTCCCGAACATGTCCCAAAAATATGATCTACCGTCCACCATAGAGGGTAAGAGGAATACTTATGGGCCTCCCATGTGGCGCAGTTGTCTAGAGGCGTTACTACAGATCCGGGTTCATTCCCAGGCTGTGCCACAACCGGCCGTTGCCGGGAGTCCCATAGGACGGAGCGCAATTGGCCCAGCTTCGTCCGGGGTTATGGGAGGGTTTGGCCGTTCTAGCGACTCCTTGTGGAGGGCCGGGTGCCTGCGGGCTGACCCCCAGTCGCCAGTTGAACTGTGTTTTCCTCCGACACGTTGGTGCGGCTGGCCTTCCGGGTTAAGCTGGCGGGTGTTAAGGAGCGCGATTAGACGGGTCCAGAGGACGCATGACTCCACCGTCGCGTCTCCCTCGAGCCCGTTGGGGAGTTGCAGCGATGAGACAAGATCGTAATTGGAATTAGCGGGGGAAAGGGGGTAAAATAAAATATGAATACTTCCTATTATAACAGCATATAAATTAACTACCCTGGTGCCAGATCTGTTTGTGCTATTTTATGGCTTAATCTGCGTTCTTTATGTTTTATAGGACACATTGTTCAGGATCATGTTTTCAACTGGATATTTAAATTTGTGTTTCTTATTGGACAAGTCAAATCTTTGAAATTGTTGTATGTTGCGTTTATTTTTGTTCACAGACAGTTCAGAGAGATCCAGCTCAGAGAGGCCCAGCTCAGAGAGATCCAGCTCAGAGAGGCCCAGCTCAGAGAGATCCAGCTCAGAGGCCCAGCTCAGAGACATTCAGCTCAGAGACATTCAGCTCAGAGACATTCAGCTCAGAGAGATCCAGCTCAGAGAGGCCCAACTCAGCGAGGCCCTGCTCAGACAGATCCAGCTCAGACAGATCCAGCTCAGAGAGGCCCAGCTCAGACAGATCCAGCTCAGAGAGATCCAGCTCAGAGAGATCCAGCTCAGACAGATCCAGCTCAGAGACATTCAGCTCAGAGACATTCAGCTCATGAGTTCCATCAGCAGCAGATTTTCATTTATAATGGAAAATGAGTGTGTTTATGCACCAAATGTTAGTGCATCGAATCGTATCGAACCGAGTCGCATCGATTCATTCTGTAATCAAACCGAATCCCACCGAATCGTTTCAAACTAAAACGTATCGTTCCTGTATTGTATCGGAGCCCATCTAGATACGTATAGTTTTGGCAAGTCGGTTAGGACATCTACTTTGTGCATGGCACAAGTCATTTTTCCAACAATTGTTTACAGACAGATTATTTCACTTATAATTCACTGTATCACAATTCCAGTGGGTCAGAAGTTTACATACACTAAGTTGACTGTTCCTTTAAACAGCTTGGGAAGTTCCAGAAAATTATGTCATAGCTTTAGAAGCTTCTGATAGGCTAATTGACGTCAATTGGAGGTGTACCTGTGGATGTATTTCAAGGCCTACCTTTAAACTCAGTGCCTCTTTGCTTGAACATGGAAAATCAAAAAAAATCAGCCAAGACCTCAGAAGAAAAATTGTAGACCTCCACAGGTCTGGTTCATCCTGGGAGCAATTTCCAAATGCCTGAAGGTACCATGTCATCTGTATAAACAATAGTACACAAGATAAACACCATGGGACAACGCAGCCGTCATACCGCTCAGGAAGGAGACGCATTCTGTCTCCTAGAGATGAACGTACTTTGGTGCGAAAAGTGCAAATCAATCCCAGAAAAACAGCAAAGGACCTGTGGAAGATGCTGGAGGAAACAGGTACAAAAGTATCTATCCACAGTAAAACGAGTCCTATATCGACATAACCTGAAAGGCAGCTCAGCAAGGAAGAAGCCACTGCTCCAAAACCGCCATAAAAAAGCCAGACTACGGCTGAACTGCACATGGGGACAAGATCGTACTTTTTGGAGAAATGTCCTCTGGTCTGGAAAAAAAATATGAACTGTTGGCCATAAGACCATTGTTAAGTTTGGAGGAAAAAGGGGGAGCTTGCAAGCCGAAGAACACACCCCAACCGTGAAGCACGGGGGTGGCAGCATCTGAGGGGTGCTGCAGGAGACTGGTGCACTTCACAAAATAGATGGCATCAGTGAGGAAAATTATGTGGATATTTGAAGCACCATCTCAAGACATCAGTCAGGAAGTTAAAGCTTGGTTGCAAATGGGTCTTCCAAATGGACAATGACCCCAAGCATACTTCCAAAGTTGTGGCTAAATGGCTTAAGGACAACAAAGTCAAGGTATTGGAGTGGCCATCACAAAGCCCGGACCTCACCCTATCGAAAATGTGTGGGCAGAACTGAAAAATTGGTGTGCGAACAAGGAGCCCTACAAACCTGACTCAGTTAACCAGCTCTGTGAGGAGGAATGTGCCAAAATTCACCCAACTTATGTGGGAAGCTTGTGGAAGGACCCGAAACGGTGGACCCAAGTAAACAATTTAAAGGCAATGCAACATAACTAATTGAGTGTATGAAACTTTTGACCCACTGGGATGAAAGCTGAAATACATCATTCTCTCCACTATTCTGACATAACATTCAAATAGTGGATCCTAACTGACCTAAGAGTTGGAATTTTTACTAGGATTAATGTCAGGAATTGTGAAAAACTGAGTTTAAATGTATTTGGCTAATGTGTATGTAAACTTCCGACTTCAACTGTACGTCTGAATGACTTGGGACTTAGTAACACTTGTGAGTCATGGTGGTGGGTCACTGATTGGCTGTTCCTCTGTCTGCAGGTCTCCGTCACCAATAAGAGCTCTAGTTTCCCAGTGAGGATGAACAGTTCAGCCCCCATAGTGAACCAGAACCAACAACACAGCCACTGCAGCTGCAGCCTGCCATGCTCACACAGGTACGTCCGTCGCTGCTGTCTGCTGTGTCGTCTGTCGTCTGTCGTCTGTCTGTCTGTGTCTGAGAACTCCAGGTCCTGTAGCTCAGAAGAATCTAGAACATTATATTCCGTTGAAAGTGTGGAGTTGGGCTAATACTCCTCTTCTCCCGTCCATCGACCATCGCATTACCTTGACAGCTTCCACAGTCGAAAGAATGAGGTGTCATCACCCGAGAAAGAGAGTCTCTGCCAACTATTTAACCCCCACCTTTCCTGACCCCCCCCCCCCAGGGCTCCTGCACACCCGATGGTGGCCACCCTCCACCCCCACCCCCCACAGTAGCTGGCGTAGTCCCCCAGTACCTGTTCCCCTGGGCTGGCTGTGATGCCGGCCACCCCACTCTGCCGGCACACTGCCACCGTGCTGGTAAAATACACACACACCCCACAGTTCTCCCCTCCTCCTCGCTCACACGCATTCAACCCTCTTACTCACCCTTCAATAATGTCCGTCTCTACTCTGATTATCTCTGTCTCTACGGATTATCTCTGTCTCTTACCTCTTTCTCTGTCTCTACTCTGATTACTCGCTCTCCTACTCTTCTCTGTCCTACCTGATTATCCCTGTCTCTTACCTCTTTTCTCTACTCGGTTATCTCTGTCTCTTTACTCTCTTCTCTACTGTCCTCGTCCTCTACCTGATACTCTGTCTACCCTCCTGTCTCTACCTGAATATCTCTGTCTCTCTGATTATCCCGTCTCCTTACCTCTTCCTACTCGATATACTCTGACTCTACGATTATCTCTGTCTCTACCTCTTTCCGTCTTACTCTGATTATCTCGTCCTCGATTACCTGTCTCTTACCTCTCCTGACTCGATATCTCTGTCGTACGTCTGATATCTCTGTCTCTTACCTCTTTCTCTGTCTCTACTCTGATTATCCCTGTCTCTACTCTGATTATCTCTGTCTCTTACCTCTTTCTCTTGTCTCTACTCTGATTATCTCTGTCTCTACCGGTCTTACTCCTTCTCTACTCGCTGATATCTCTGCTCTACCTTTATCCCTGTCTCTACCTGCTTTGCTCTGTCTCTACTCTGATTATCGCCCTGTCTGCTTACCTCTCTCTGTCCCTCCTACTCTTGTCTCTACGCGATTACTCTGTCTCTACCTCTTTCTCTTCTCTACTCTGATTATCCCTCGTCTCTTACCTCTTCTCTCTCTACTCTGATTATCTCTGTCTCTACCTCTTTCGTCTCTATCTGATTCTCTGCTCTACTCTATTACTGTCCTTCCTCTTTCTCGTCTCACTCGATCTCTGCTCTCCCCTGTACTGCTTTCTCTGCCACTCTATCCTGTCTCTACTCTTGCTCTGTCTCTACCTCGATTATCTCTGTCTCTATATCCTGTCCTTACCTCTCTCTACTCTGATTATCTCTGTCTCTACTCCTTAGATTACTCTGTTCTACCTCTTCTCACTCTGATTATCCGTCTCTACTCTGATTATCCTGTCTCTTACTCTTCTCTGTCTCTACTGATTATCCTCTCTACCTACCTCTTCTCTGTCTCTACCTGATATCCGTCTCTCCCTCTTCTCTGTCTCTACTCTGATTATCTCTGTCTCTACCTCGTCTCTGTCTACTCTGATATCCCTGTCTCTCCCTTTCTCTGTCTCTACTCTGATTACTCTGTCTCTTACCTCTTGCATGAATCTCTGCTCTACTCGTTCTATCCCTGTCTCTACCTCTTCTCTTTCTCTTCGATTATCTCTGTCCTCTACTCTCTCTACTCTGATCCTGTCCTCTTCTCTGTTCTACTCTGATTATCTCTGTCTCTACCTTCCTTCGACCTAATCCTGTCTCTTACCCTGTCTCGGCCCTACCCGATACCGGTCTCACGTCTGAGACCCGGGCTCTGACCTCTTCGCGCCCTACCTGTATCCGTCTCTACATCGATTAGCTCTTCCCTCTCGTTCTCTGTCCCACTCCTAGCGATCCCTGTCCTCGTCCCTGTTCGCGTGTCTCACTTGATATCGTCTGCTCTTACCTTTTACTCTCTCTGTCCCCGTTTCCTTTTTCTCAGTCTGTCATTTCCTCTCTCTTGCAGTGCGGTGGCGCCTACACACACCCTCTTCCCCTCCTTTCTGTAGTTCTACTGTGCTGAGGACATGGAGGCATGATGTCCTCAGCACAGAAGCCTGTCTTCACTTTACTTGAAGCCTCCTGTGGTTGCTTGTTCCCCCTCTCCCCCCTCCTTCCTCTCATCTCTTTTCCCTAAAGGAGACACCGGCTAAGACACATCTTTCCTTAACAGCTCGACCCATTCTTCGCCTTTCCTTTCAGCTCAACGGTATTGGCACCGCGATCAGGAGAAGGTTCTAGTTAGTGTATCCCTCCGTCCTTCCTTTCTTGTTGGATGTAGTTGTCCAGTTTATCAGCTCCCAGACTCCCATGACATCGGTGATGTGGAGAGCTAGTCAGCAGCCATATAGCTCCGTCTCTCTCTCTCTCTCTCCGTCTCTTTCTCTCTCCGTGTCTCTCTCTCCGTCTCTGTCTCTCTGTGTCTCTGTCCGTCTCTCTTTCTGTCTCTCCGTCTCTCTCTGTCCGTCTCTCTCTGTCTCTCTCTCTCTCTTTGCCTAATCAGTAACTAACTCACCTCTAAGTTTTAAGTTTTATTAGTCGTATGTACAGGATAGGCATGCTATGCATCGTCCAACCAAATGCTTACATACAGATTCCTTCTGGACGATGCAACAACAACAAATAATAAAAAATATAAGAATACCAACATAAAGTAAATGTCTCAGAAGAAAATAATAAACATTTGAGCATCAGTATAATACAGGAAGGCACAGTTTATCGTCCAATATTTACACGTGTTTTGGGGAAGGGGGATTGGTGTTTAAATTGTGCAGTATTTAGCAATCATAAGAGTCTGGTATTGGAAATTATTATGGATCCCCATTAGTTCCTGCCAAGGCAGCAGCTACTCTTCCTGGGGTTTATTATGGATCCCCATTAGTTCCTGCCAAGACAGCAGCTACTCTTCCTGGGGTTTATTATGAATCCTCATTAGTTCCTGCCAAGGCAGCAGCTACTCTTCCTGGGGTTTATTAAGGATCCCCATTAGTTCCTGTCAAGGCAGCAGCTACTCTCCCTGGGGTTTATTATGGATCCCCATTAGTTCCTGTCAAGGCAGCAGCTACTCTTCCTGGGGTCCATCAACATTAAGGAACTTATATATAATTTAAAATATTACTACATTACATTTCAAAACACTTTTCACAACACATTAAGTGTGTTCCCTCAGACCACTACTCTACAACCACATATCTATATTATATTGGATTTTCTGTTGTGCGTTTTTTATTTATTTAACTAAGCAAGTGAGTTAAGAACAAATTCTTATTTACAATGACGGCCTACATATATTATATACGTCTTAGATAACGGCATAATCGTTTGGTCTTGGATTTCCTTTAAATGTTGTTAATGTAGAGATCATAAAATCAGGCTAGAATTTTCAATCAAAGCTCTAATCAAATACAGATATAGGCCAATTTATATGCTTTATAAAGCTTTTCCAAGGACACTTACAGTTTTGGCGGGAAATACTGGGTTACCTGGGAGAAAAGTGATTTATTCTCGGGATGAAACATTTGTAAAATATTCATCCCTCTTGCTGACATTGATTACTAGCTCCAGGTTGACTCATCGGCTCTTCTGGACAATTCTGACCAGGCACTGCTTTCATGTGATATTACAGATATACACTGGAATGAATGCTAACTGGTTTATGTGTGTGTGTGTTCTCTGTAGCAGGCTTGGCCCGCCGGCACCCAGCAGATCCTCATCCCGTCGTCATGGCAGCAGGTTCCTGGCGTGGCCATCCACGGCTCCTCCCACCAGACGGTTGTRGCGGAGTCTCCCGTAGAGACGCTCCTTCCGGACACAGCCCAGCACACAAACAGCTGGAGGTATGGTTATCACCATGGTTACATAGCTGTCTGTCAGAATAGACCTCTTTATATAAGGGAACAGAAGTCAGTCCATCAATAGGATTATTACCCAGATCATGTCAGGGTGTAACTATCCCAGAAAAAGAGAAACAAAAATATTAAAAAACTTTGAGCGTTTACTTCTCTGCCTGGAGTGCCAGATGGGTGGGGTTTGCGGTTTTGGGACTTTTCTATTGGTTGATTTAAGCCAGGCAAACTCACAGGCACAGAAACAGTATTTGAAACCCAGGTCTGAAGAAAAGCAGGGGTACTCAGATGTGTGTGTGGTGTGTGTAGGGGGTCTCAGTACAGGGGAGTACTGCAGCAGAGTCAATCGACCTTTGACCCTAGCCGGGGTCAGGCCACCCAGAGGTCACAGCAGGAGAGGAGCGGAGCGGGGAAGAGGGCCAAGGGTCGTCGCGGCAACAACAGAACCACCAGGTACAACTGACTGGAAGAGAAAGGCTATGGATAGATCGTGGCACAACAACTAATAACAGTTATTAACTAGTTACAGTTATCAACTATATAGTTACAGTTATCAACTAGTTACAGTTATCAACTAGTTACAGTTATCAACTAGTTACAGTTATCAACTAGTTACAATCAACTATATAGTAACAGTTATCAACTAGTGTGTACCTAAGTACGTTTCTTATCCCTGCGTGTGTGTATCCAGGGGTGTGTCTGGTGTGCCGCTGCTCACCAACGCCATGCTGGCTCCGCCCACCTGCAGTGTGGCAGCTCTCTCTCAGCCAATCATCATCTCAGACACGCCCAGCCCGGCGGTCAGTGTCATCACCATCCACAGCGACTCAGACGAGGAAGACGAGAGGAAGTTCCACCCCGCCAGGTGAGGTCATATTCCTGTGTGTGTTCTCCAATCACAAACAACTGTTGGTTTATTGTGGACAGTTCCTTTATAGATGGTTTGCAGATGATAGCCTATCAAAACTATCATCGAGCCTAACTAATCTCTGTTGATATGCAACAATTTCACTGACTTAACTTGAATTAAACCCTTTAATTCAGTGAGGAGCATAGGTCATCCACAAATGATGGTAAAACAATTATTAAAGTTTTCCTAAAACATCTGAATGGACTAGAATTGATCATCCTATCCACCACCATCCACCATCTTTATTTCTGTTGTTGCTATGAATCTAATGTATGTTTCTAATGTACGTACCAGTCAAAAGTTTGGACACACCTACTCATTCCAGAGGTTTTCTTTATTTTTGACTATTTTCTACATTGTCAAAATTTGTCACATGCGCCGAATACAACAGGTGAAATGCTTATTTACAAAGCCCTTAACCAACAATGCTGTTTTAAGAAAAAAAATACCCCCCAAAAAAATTAAAGAGCAGCAGTAAATAACAATATCAAGGCTATATACAGGAGGGGTACCGGTACAGAGTCATTGTGCGGGGCACCGGTTTGTCGAAGGTATTAGGTAATTACGTCTGCACGCTGATCCTCAACACTGGAGCCCTCAGGGTGATGTGATTATCCCCTCCTGTATTCCCTGGTCACCCACGGACTGCAGGGCCAAACACGACTCCATCACCATCATTAAGTTTGCTGACGACACAACAATGGTGGGCCTGATCACCAACGACGAAAGAGACAGCCTATAGGGAGATCAGAGACCTGGCAGTGTGGTGCCAGGACAACAACCTCTCCCTCAACGTGATCAAGACAAAAGGAGATGATCGTGGACTACAGGAAAAGGGGCCGAACAGGCCCTCATTAAACATAGACGGGGCTTGCAGTGGAGCGCGGGTTGGAGTTTCAAGGTCCTTGGGTGTCCACATCACCAACAACTATCATGTCCAAACATACCAAGACAGTCGTGAAGAGGGCACGACAAAACCTTTTCCCTCTCAGGAGACTGAAAAGATTTGGCATGGGTCCCCAGATCCTCAAAAGGTTCTACAGCTGCATCATCGAGAGCATCCTGACAGGTTGCATCACCGCCTGGTATGTCAACTGCTCGGCATCTAACTGTAAGGCACTACAGAGGGTAGTGCGAACGGCCCAGTACATCACTGGGGTCTAGCTTCCTGCCACCCAGGACCTATACAATAGGCGGTGTCAGAGGAAAACCCATAAAATTGTCAGAGACTCCAGTCACCCAAGTTATAGACTGTTCTCTCTGCTACCGCACGATAAGCGGTACCGGAGCGCCAAGTCTAGGACCAAAAGGCTCCTCAACAGCTTCTATCCGAAGCCATCCAGGCTGTATCACAACCGGCCGTGTTTGGGAGTCCAATAGGGCGGCGTACAATTGGCCCAGCGTCGTCTGGGTTAGTCCTTCATTGTAAATAAGAGTTCTTAACTGACTTGCCTAGTTACATAAAGGTTCAATAGAAAAAAAGAATTATTATGGCAAGAAAAGCTCAAATAAGCAAAGAGAAATGACAGTCCATCATTACTTTAAGACATGAAGGTTAGTCAATCCGGAACATTTCAAGAACTTTGAAAGTTTCTTCAAGTGCAGTTGCAAGAATCATCAAGCGCTATGATGAAACTGACTGAAAGGAAGAGCCAGAGGATACGTTCATTAGAGTTACCAGCCCAAATAAATGCTTCACGGAGTTCAAGTAACAGACACATCTCAACATCAACTGTTCAGAGGGGACTGCGTGAATCAGACCTTCATGGTCGAATTGCTGCAAAGAAACCACTTCTAAAGGACACCAATAAGAAGAGACTTGCTTGGGCCAAGAAACATGAGCAATGAACATTAGACCAGTGGAAATCAGTCCTCTGGTCTGATGAGGACAAATTAGAGATTTGTGGTTCCAACTGCCGTGTCTTTGTGAGACGCAGATTAGGTGAACGGATGATCTCCGCATGTGTGGATCCCACCCTGAAGCATYGAGGAGGAGTTGTTGGTCCCACCATGAAGCATGGAGGAGGAGGAGTGGGGGTGCTTTGCTGGTGACACTGTCCGTGATTTATTTAGAATTCAAGGCACACTAAACCAGCATGGCTACCACAGCATTCTGCAGCGATATGCCATCCCATCTGGTTTGCGCTTAGTGGGACTATCATTTGTTTTTCAACAGGACAATGACTCAACACACCTCCAGGCTGTGTAACAGCTATTTGACTAAGAAGGAGAGAGATGGAGTGCTGCATCAGATGACCTGGCCTCCACAAATTACCCAAACTCAACCCAGTTGAGATGGTTTGGGATGAGTTGGACCGCAGAGTGAAGGAAAAGCAGCCAARAAGTGCTCAGCATTTGTGGGAACTCCTTGAAGACTGTTGGAAAAGCATTCCAGGTGAAGTTGGTTGAGAGAATGCCAAGAGTGTGCAAAGCTGTCATCAAGGCAAAGAGTGMCTACTTTGAAGAATCTCAAATATAAAATATATTTTGATTTGTTTAAAACTTTTTGGGTTACTACATGATTCCATATGTGTTATTTCATAGTTTCAATGTCTTCACTATTATTCTACAATGTAGAAAATAGTAAAATAAAGAAAAACCCTTGAATTAGTAGGTGTGTCCAAACTTTTGACTGGTACTGTATCTCTTAATGTATGTCTCTAAATGTATGAATCTCTGTGTTCGTCTGTTTAACAGCTGTGGTCCGGCTCAGAGGACTAACGTGATCAGCTGTTTGACGGTCCACGACTCTGACTCCTCCACGGCCAGCCCCCTCACCCCCCGCCTCCTCGCCGGCTCCAGCACTCTCACACACCTCCGGGGAGGGGGGACGTCTATGGGCAGGTCACTGGCCGTGGTGGCACCATCTGTCAAGACCCAGCCTACTGAGACGGGTGAGATGGCTCACACTCGTCTAACACACACACACACACACACACAGGACATACTAGTGTTACACGGTATACCGAAAGTTATGTACTTTTTCGATACTAGATCATGAAAAATGGTTCGGTAATAGAATGTGTTGCTTTCGGTAGATGTGTCTCAGGGATCAAGCGCAACCTGCCTGATCCACTAACTCACTGCTAGCCTGGGAGTCTGGGCTGCATCATGTTAGCTTCACTAACTCACTGCTAGCCTGGGAGTCTGGGCTGCATCATGTTAGCTTCACTAACTCACTGCTAGCCTGGGAGTCTGGGCTGTACCATGTTAGCTCCACTAACTCACTGCTAGCCTGGGAGTCTGGACTGTACCATGTTAGCTCCCCTAACTCACTGCTAGCCTGGGAGTCTGGACTGTACCATGTTAGCTCCACTAACTCACTGCTAGCCTGGGAGTCTGGACTGTACCATGTTAGCTCCCCACTCATGCTGCCCAGAAGTTAACACATTTGAATAATATTACGCTGCATGTAGAAACTGTTCATTCCTGTTCACAAAACAATGTCCCTACAGGCTACAACACTTTACAATGGAAGAAGATACCGCTAGCTTCCATCTTTGTAGGCTAACTTTCCCTGCTAGCTGACAGCTAAAAAATAACATCAATTCGCTACCCTTGTACTTTGTTTGTGATATGCAAACCATAATGTAAAATATGCTCATTTTAAAGCTGATTGCCCCAACAACTTTATTCATTCACTTATTCAGTTTCTCTCTCACGTCTCTCACAATAATGATCTATTGCCTCAGCGAATTGACTGCCTCGTAAATGATGTCATTACTGGTTAAAGAGAACGCACAGAAGCTACTATTATGCAAATGTTGTTGATCGGTACAATAAAATAAGTCCCAAATGGAAGGAAACAGATTGTTTG
>NW_019943314.1:182353-188126 GCF_002910315.2 Salvelinus sp. IW2-2015
GTATCCCCGTGAAGGAAACAGATTGTTTGTCATCTGTATCCCCGTGAAGAAACAATTGTTTGTCATCTGTATCCCCGTGAAGGAAACAGATGGTTTGTCATCTGTAGCCCCGTGAAGGAAACAGATTGTTTGTCATCTGTAGCCGCGTGAAGGAAACAGATTGTTTGTCATCTGTAGCCCCATAAAGAAACAGATTGTTTGTCATCTGTAGCCCCATGAAGTTAACAGATTGTTTGTCATCTGTATCCCCGTGAAGGAAACAGATTGTTTGTCATCTGTAGCCCGTGAAGGAAACAGATTGTTTGTCATCTGTAGCCCCATGAAGGAAACAGATTGTTTGACATCTGTATCCCCGTGAAGGAAAAGATTGTTTGTCATCTGTACCGCATGAAGGAAACAGATTGTTTGTCATCTGTAGCCCCGTGAAGGAAACAGATTGTTTGTCATCTGTAGCCCCGTGAAGGAAACAGATTGTCTGTCATCTGTAGCTGCATGAAGGAAACAGATTGTTTGTCATCTGTAGCTGCATGAAGGAAACAGATTGTTTGTCATCTGTAGCCCCATGAAATCAGCCAAAAACAAGCTCAATAACTCAATGTATGCACACACTCCTAGGCTACATCTTGATTTACCCAGTTTATCAATAGAGATTTACCATTCAAATAAATTATTACCGTTATGTTGCTAAATTGGTTTAAAAAAAACTAGGTCAAATTGATTGTATAATTCATTCATTAATGGTTGCGGTTTTAAATGTTAAAGTAAAATGCAAATGTTATATTGAACTCAACAGTTGCCCAACGATTGAACAGAGCAGTAGCTGACTTTGTCTGCTTCAAATGCCTTTTTTTTGCCTTAGTATTGTTTTGGTATTTGAGTATTGTGATGGTATCGAGTATTGTGGTACTAAACCTGGTATCAGTATCAAAGTCAACATTCTGGTATCTTGACAACACTAGAACATACCCACAGAGCTCTGTACAGTTTAGAATCACAGATACAGTGTACAGAGGCACAGAATGCTTTAAAACCAGTTTTGAGTGTTTTCGTTGAAACCATGTCTCTCTGTCTCTTCCTGGTTGGTTTCCAGGGCAACTCCAGAGCTCCTACATCAAGCCCAAGCGGGCCAATCGACAGCCCTGTAGTGGTGACAACAGCGACCGCCATAAGCTAGTCCCCAGCCAATCACATCCTCTCAACCTCAGCCAGGTGAGTCGGCCAGCCAATAGTATCCTCTCTTACTAGCAGGTGTGCCCCAGGCCACTGTGACARGTTACAGAAKYTTCAGATAGAAATGTATTGTGTAGAACAGTTGATTGTCTATTTTAATTTTTAAACAGCGATGTAAAAAAAAATATTTGTTTATACAGTTTATTTTCATTGAGATATTTGGCAAAAGACATGTTCTGATGCAGTCTGTCTGTCTGCCTGCCTCTCTTTCTCCAGGTACAGCCTGTAGTCTCATCCTCGTCTCAGGACCGTTCCCACGGCAACCTGCGTCGCCAGGCAACCTACCCCCCTAGCCCCGCTTCCCACTACACCTTTCAGGAAGCGCCCTCCCTAAGCTCCGCCCCCAGCCTCTACACCTTCCCCGCCTCCGCCTCTCAGGCCATGGAACAGTTCCTGGTGCGTGGCCACCCCACCCCTTCCACCTATGCCCCTCCCACTGTCTCTTACGGAGCCTCTGGGTTGGCCCGGAGTGACGCAGGGACCAGGAAGGAGTCTTCGGTGGGGTCAGGGATGATCCATGGGGTGGGGCTTCCTGCAACCTATCAGCACCAGTTTACTGCTGGGCCCCCATACATTAGTGTGAGGCCCCGGGCTGAAGCCTACAGCGCATACCAGCTCAGCCCTCGACGGTTGGGACAGTACCCTTACTTATGATGAGACGTGGGCCGCTTTCAGCAGCAATGCAACGTTTTGGAACGTTCAGATAGAAAAAAATCCTATGTAGAACAAACATGTCTGTGAATTGCAGATCAAATTAGAGCTGGGATGATAAACCAAAAATGATCGACACCGACTATACCGATCACTTATCGCAMACATTTTGTTAATATCATTCATTACAATAAGTAGCCTCTACTAGAGAAARGTGAAGTTTGAAATGAAATAAGTTTACTAATATGGGTGATTGTTAATAGAACAATTGATGGCTACAATCGTCAAAGTAGTAGTAGTTTAAAGGCTCAATGCTGCCGTTTTTATCTCAATATCAAGTCATTTCTGGGTAAGAATTAAGTACCTTACTGTGATTGTTTTCAATTAAAATAATCAAAAATAAACAGAAAGCTAAATAGCAAAGAGCAATTTCTCAAGTAAGAGTTTTGCTAGGGCTGTCTGGGAGTGGTCTGCGTGGGGAGGGGAAACTGAAAACTAGCTGTTATTGGCAGAGAGTTTTGGAACTCTTTCTTATTGGTCTATTAACTAATTAACCACCTGGTGACGTCACCAGACACGCTCAAAACTCCATCCCACCAAAACAGGACATTTCAGACGGTCTTTTCAAACAGTTTTTACATTTAAAGGGCATCATATTTAAAAAAACAAAAAACAATTTCACAGTATTATTCCAACCACACAGGGGGAAAAAACCTTTTAGACAACACTGGGCCTTTAAAGGATATTAAAACCATATGGTGGTGTAYATTGTTATATAGGCTTCTTTCTATTTATCCAATCAATTCAGGTCATTTATCCCGATGTGGATTTTTTTTTTGTCCTTATCGCCCAGCTCTAGATCACATCGACACTATTCATGACATTTTTTTATCTGCAACGTTGGGACAACGTTTTGCAACTGAACGTGGCTATGGTAGAGCAGTATACCTACTGATGATGTCATGATACTGGGGCTAGAGATGGGGCGGGGGGGCAATAATGTGTAGGACTATGGCCCTCACACACACACACTCTGAAGGGGCAATAAAACCCCCCCCACTTCACCTTGTGGATGAATCCGGGAGGGCTATGGAAAGGGGTGGGGGGGGGGTACCTATGAATTTTTGCACTACTGCATTTTATTTACTGTTAAGCAGTGGTTCACCTCAAACTGGTTTAACAGCTTTCTGTTAAGCAGTGGTTCACCTCAAACTGGTTTAACAGCTTTCTGTTAAGCAGTGGTTCACCTCAAACTGGTTTAACAGCTTTCTGACCTTTTGTAATATTATTATTATTATTGTGATATTGTACTGTTATTTTTCCCAGTAGAAAAAGTATAATTGTTTTGTTTTATCCCTGTTTTAATTGGATGTAGATTGAGGCGTTCTGGTTTTTTAATATCATATATATTATAAATTGTGTTTATTTAAAAGGCTTTGTGTTTTAAAGGGCACTAGTCTCCTCTAGGGGTCCAGTCAGTGAACTGAAACACAGAATACTGGAGATACAAAACGTGTTTCTATACCATATGAAATAAGGATCAGGAGGCATATGAAATGCACTTCCATATGAAATGTAGGAATATGACACGAGTCTATGTTCTACATGGCATAAATGTACAGTATATAACAGCTATGCTGGTCTGTGAGCTACCTGTAGCGTTGCAGCCTCCTGAATAGGCCCTAGCTGTGTCTCCTTGCAATAGGAGAGCTCATTGTCTCACGTCAGATGGCGTCACTCCTACGCGACGCCCGTCCCTCAACCCGAGTGCAGACGGCCGTCAGCGCTATCTGACATCAGACAATGTAGGAGAGGCTAGAAAGGCGTAGCTAGAGAGACGGCACACCTAGCTAGGGAGATGCTACTGCTAGCTAATTAGCTAGATATGCTAGCTAATCTAAAGAAAACCTACAGGAGACCCTTGTAGCCTAACTCTAGCACAGCTAGCTAGAGAGATGCTAGCTTTTAGCTAACCCAAGGCTGGTCTAAAGGTGATCCAAGTATCTTTAGCATGGCAGCCTAGCTAGAGAGATGCTAGCTACTTGCTCATTTAAACAAAGCACTTAAGGTGATTCCGTTTTCGTCCTCATGCTAGCTAGCAGTAGCCACATGCTGGCTAGCATGAGGACGAAAARGGCTCAGCGGTGTCTTAATCTCAACAAAAGCCCTTTCCAACCATATAGCAGAGCGTATACGGTTGGAATCTTCTAGCTTACCTAAAGGTGATGTGTGTGTCTTTAGCATGGCTGGCTAACTAGCTAGAGATGCTAGCTATATGCTAACCTAAATAACTTCTAACGGTGATCCTTGTGTCTTTAGCACCCTTATATAACCCAAACTAATCCAGTGACATCCATAATATGGTCTGATAATAGTTGTATTATATTGTTTTACATATAGCCTAAACACCTGTGTTTTTAGTTCTACGTGTTCTAAGTTCTAAACCTTCTCTATTGTGAGTTTAATTATGTTTTGTCGTTAATGTGAGCGGTCACACAAGACGGTCTTGTTGGTGGCTCGTGCCGCACGGGATGGATGGTAAGACGTTTGAATGGAAGGAGAGGGAGACAGAAATGTATGGTTGTTTGACACTGATGCGACGGATCATTTCATTTAAATCATGAGTATGTTGTATGTAGGTTGTTCTGTCACAGCCTGGTAACGATGTAGACTATTCTGTCACAGCCTGGTAACGATGTAGCGACTAGTTCTGGTCACATGCTGGTAACGATGCTAGGAATGTTCTTGCTCACGACCTGGTAAGATGATGTAAGGCCTGTTTGTCACAGCCTGGTAACGATGTAGCACTATTCTGTCCACAGCCTGGTAACGATGTAGACTATTCTTCACAGCTCTGAGTCAACCGTGTAGGCTGGTTCTGTCACAGCCCTGGTAATAGAATGTAGGCTGTTTCTTGTCACAGCCGGTAAGATGTTAGACTAATTCTGTCACAGCTGGTAAAACGGGTAGCTGTTCTGTCCACACGCTGGTAATGCATGTAGGCTGTTCTGTCACAAGCCTGGTAATGAGTAGGACTGTTCTGTCACAGCCTGGTAAAATGATGTTATTCTTATTCTGTCACACAGCCTGGTATGCTGTCGGCTGTTACTGGTTCAAGCCTGGTAGACGATGTAGGCTGTTCTGTCACAGCTGGACGATGGTCTTTCGTACAGCCGGTAGACGAGTGTAGTCTGTCTGTCACAAGCCTGGTAACGATGTAACTATTCTGTCACAGCCTGGTAACGATGTCAGGAAGGACAGCCGCTCTAGTCTTCACACCACCACCAGACCATTCTATTGCCTTCAATTGCAACAGGCAACATTCATTTAAAATTGAAATGAATTTGAAATAGTAATTGAACCCAGGTCTCACCATGAAAACTGGGCGTTTAATGTTGTTTGGACTGTAATAATGAGGCTGAACGATGGAAAGGCACATCGCTCATCGATCAGCCAGGAAACTGCTTTACAACTTAAACTGACTACTGAAAACGATTTGGTTCATTTTGTCACTGTGGTTTTAGATAGAAGTACATTATCAGACTCGGACGGAACTCTCCCAGTTCTATTGGGACTGAAGGTTCTTACTGCTGTTTAAAGGGATCATTTACTGGTTCTGCAGAGAACGTCAGAATATCTTCACCTGGGTGGAGTTTATTGTTTTCAAAAACACTCTCTGGTCTTTTTCTTTATACTGTACTGTCTTGGTCATTATGTTGCACAATGCATTTAGTAATCAGGTTATTGGTGAGGATAATGTCAACATCAAATCAACCCAATCACTGTTTTAAATAAATTACCAGAAGTCCATGTGTCTTGTCTCTTTGACTCTAAGCAACGCTAATCATAGTTACAGGCTTTGGTGTCAGGCTATCATTCATTCAATAGTTAG
>NW_019943314.1:188151-200983 GCF_002910315.2 Salvelinus sp. IW2-2015
AGACTCTGACGGAACTCTCCCATGTTCTATTGGGACTGAAGGTTCTTACTGCTGTTTAAAGGGATCATTTACTGGTTCTGCAGAGAACGTCAGAATATCTTCACCTGGGTGGAGTTTATTGTTTTCAAAAACACTCTCTGGTCTTTTTTCTTTTATGTACTGTCTTGTCTTGGTCATTATGTTGCACAATGCATTTAGTAATCAGGTTATTGGTGAGGATAATGTCAACATCAAATCAACCCAATCACTGTTTCAATAAAATTACCAGAAGTCCATGTGTCTTGTCTTCTTGACTCTAAGCAACGCTAATCATAGTTAACAGGCTTTGGTGTCAGGCTATCATTCATTCAATAGTTAGCTAAACTTCTCATAATTGATAGTGAACTCAAACATGTAGTTTAAACTGAAAGGAAATAGACTATGTTTTACATACAGTATATAGTAACTTTTCAGCGTAAGCACTACAAACGATTATGTTAGGTCGCCACAAAACCAAAAATAATCACAGCCATTTTTCCAGCTAAATATAGCTTCACAAAACCAGAATAGAGATAAAATGAATCACTAACCTTCGATTATTTTCATCAGATGACACTCATAGGACTTCATGTTACACAATACATGTATGTTTTGTTTTGAATAAATTCATATCTATATAAAAAATCTGAGTTTACATTGAGGCTACAAGATTCCTAAATGCAAAAACATCAAGTGACTTTGCATAGCCCATCGTTTCAACATGAATACTCATCATAAATATAGATGATAATACAAGTTATACACATTGAATTATAGATATACCTCTCCTTAATGCAACCGCTATGTCAGATTTCAAAAAAACTTTAAGGAAAAATAATTGCACGCTATAATCTGAGACGGCGCTCAAAGTAGCATATCACAGCTGCAAAGATAGCGTCACTATAAACAATAAAATACATGATAAATATTTCATTACCTTTGTTGGTCTCGATCAGAAAGCACAGCAGGAATCCCAGGTCCACAATAAATGTTTGTTTTGTTCGAAAAAATCCGTTATTTATGTCCAATTGTTAGCGCGTTTGGTAAACATGTCCAAATSCTAATTCTGGTCAGCTTCATATCGGACAAAAACTTCAAAATGTGATATTACCGGTCGAAGTAACATTTCAAACTAAGTACTGAATCAATCATTAGGATGTTTTTAACATATAGCTTCAATAAAGTTCCAACCAGAGTATTCGTCTGCGTGAGCAATGGAACGTCAGTGGCTTGCATGAGGAAGTGGCATGATAAGCGCATGGCTGCTTGATGGACACCTGACTGATTCTGCTCTCATTCTCTCCCACAACATCATAGAAGTCTCATTGTAATTTCTATTGATTGCTGACATCTAGTGGAACCCCTAGGCAGTGCAACCTCAGTCATAACTCAATTGGATTTCTTAAAGGACTCTGTTGAATACAGACAAGCTCAGAWTTCTGACTTCCTGTTTTGATTTCAACTCAGGATTTTGCCTGCCAATATGAGTTCTGTTAATCTCACAGACATAATTCAAACAGTTTTAGAAACMTTGGAGTGTTTTCTATCCAATACTAATAATAATATGCAAATATTAGGAACTATGACTGAGGAGCAGGCCGTTTGAAATGGGCACCTTTCATGCAAGCTACTCAATACTGCCCCTGCAGCCATAAAAAGTTTTTAATGATTTACAGGTTTTATGTACACTTTTTTTCAAAATGATTGACTAGAAACCCATTGGTATCTCACCTCACCCTCATTTGCCATGCCTTGAAATATGCAGATAGAAATGTAAAGATTACTTTTAGTCTGTCTAACAGCCAACTTTCTAACTTTTGGACTTCATAGCATTCCTAGAAGGCATGAATTATTGAGTCATTGTTACTTTTACACTTCAAACATGACTGGATTACGTTTTGTAACGGCAGTCTTCCTCCTCTTCGTCTGAAGAGGAGGTGTAGCAGGGATCGGACCAAGACGCAGCGTAGCTCGTGTTCAACATGTTTAATTAAACGAAACTGTGAACACTTACACAATTACAAAATAACAAATGTGGCAAACCGATACAGCCCTATCTGGTGCAGCGAAAACACAAAGACAGGAAACAACCACCCACAAACCCCAACACAAAACAAGCCACCTATATATGATTCCCAATCAGAGACAACACAAAACATCTGCCTCTGAATGGGAACCATATTAGGCCAAACATAGAAACAGACAAACTAGACACACAACATAGAATGCCCACCCAGCTCACGTCCTGACCAACACTAAAACAAGCACAACACACAAGAACTCTGGTCAGAACGTGACACGTTTACATTTCCGTTAGTAGATTAAGTTAACAATTTCGTTAGTTAGGTTCCAACACATCCATCTTGTGCCAATATCAGTTATTTTAAAGTTTTGGTACCAAGAGTTAATATTTTTTTCTAAGAGATTGTAAATTGGATAGGCACTCTTCAATGTTTTGTATATCTTTCCTATTATATTAGTATCCTTTTCTGACAAATAAGGATTCCGTTAAACTTTGCTCTGATGTCCAAAATATTTCAAATCAACATTTTGTGATATGAAACTTTTTAAGTTGCATGTYTTTGAAAATATCTACATTGGTCAGTCCAAAATTGCTTTTTTATATTCTGTCATTTAAGTCGTTTTATTTTTCCCTTACCAAGTAATTTACAGTTTATATGCCTTTTTTCCATGTGGACCAATTTCTATGTGAATTCTTAAAAAGCTACCCAAGGATTGTTCCATAGGGGTGTGTGTTTTAGGGAGGGTTCTTGTAGAATCCGTTTAATTTTCTTCCATATTGTTGTCGTGTTCTAAACTATTAAGTTGTCTTCGCTTTATCCTTTGGAAATAGACGCGTGAAAAGATGGGGTTTGTGTATCTTCAATATGTTTGTATCCATTGTTTCCTCTTAGGGAAATGGAAAACTTTTCTTTATTCCATCAGTTTTATTTGCCCGTATAAAGTCTGTTATAACCAAGMATATATTTTTTAAAGAATGTCTTCGGTGGGGTATTTGGTATTATTATATACTACCGGTCAAAAGTTTTAGAACTACTCATTCAAGGGTTTTTTCTTTATTTTTTTTTATTATTTTCTACATTGTAGAATAATAGTGAAGACATCAAAACTATGAAATAACACATATGGAATCACAAAAAAAGCGTTAAACAAATCAAAATATATTCTATATTTGAGATTCTTCCAAGTAGCCACCCTTTGCCTTGATGACAACTTTGCACAATCTTGGCATTCTCTCACCAATAAATTAATAAAAGCTTACCTTGACTTGGAAAAGTTCCAGTGTTAGACAGCCACTGCCGGCTAGCTAACATGTAATCCCTTGTTGTTTGAGCCGTGTGTTTGAGTAAGCTAACCTAGCTAGCTCCGTTTGCTAGCTAAGTGAAAGTAAAAAATATAAATATAAAATATAAATATAGCTAGCTCTCTCTCTCACTTCTCCTTAATTTCTGAAGAAATTAATTTGTTTAAAACTGCACAACTACCGTCTTTCTCTGAGTCAGCTACTCACCACATTTTATACACTACAGTGCTAGCTAGCTCTAGCTTATGCTTTCAGAACTAGATTCATTCTCTAATCCTTTGATTGGGTGGACAACATGTCAMTTCATGCTGCAAGAGCTCTGATAGGTTGGAGGACGTCCTTTGGAAGTTGTCATAATTACTGTGTAAGTCTATGGAAGGGGGTGAGAACCACAAGCCTCCTAGGTTTTGTATTGAAGTCAATGTACCCAGAGGAGGATGGAAGCTAGCTGTCCTCCGGCTACACCATGATGCTACCCTACAGAGGTCTGTTGAGGCTATTGTAGACCATTGCAAAACCATGTGTTTTAATCAATTATTTGGTGCCGTGAATATAGTCACTAGCAATATAAACGCAACATGTGAAGTGTTGGTCCCATTGTTCATGAGCTGAAATAAAAGATCCCAGAAATGTTCCATATGCACAAAAAGCTTATTGCTCTCAAATTTTGTGTACAAATTTGTTTTACATCCCTGTTCGTGAGCATTTCTCTTTTGCCAAGATAATCCATCCACCTGACAGGTGTGGCATATCAAGAAATTGATTAAACAGCATGATCATTKCACAGGTGCACCTTGTGTTGAGGACAATAAATGGCCACTCTAAAATGTGCAGTTTTGTCACACAACACAATGCCACAGATGTCTCAAGCTTTGAGGGAGTGTGCATTTGACAWGCTGACTGCAGGAACGTCCAACAGAGCTGRTGCCAGAGAATMTAATGTTAATTTCTCTACCATAAGCCGCCTCCAACYTTGTTTTAGATCATTTGGCAGTACGTCCAACCGGCCTCACAACCGTAGACCACATGCATGGCATCGTGTGGGCGAGAGGTTTGCTGATGTCAACGTTGTGAACAGAGTGCCCCGTGGTGGCGATGGGGTTATGGTATGGGCAGGCATAAGCTATGGGCAACGAACACAATTGCATTTTATCGATGGCAATCTGAATGCACAGAAATACCCGTGACGAGATCCTGATGCCCATTGTGAGACCCATTTATTTGAAGGTATCTGTGACCATCAGATGCAGATCTGTAATCCCAGTSACGTGAAAACCATAAATTAGGGCCTAATAAATTTCTTTCAATTGACTGATTTCCTTATATGAATTGTAACTCAGTAAAATCTTTGAAATTGTGGCATGTTGCGTTTATATTTTTGCTCAGTATATTTTCACTGGGAACATTTTTACATGACACCCGGGACTCCATGGAAAACAGCTGTTATTGAATGAGTGGGCTATCCTGGTTAAAAAAATACAATGATACATTAGTGTAACGATGGATTAATTCATTCACAATCATGGGAGTTTCTGGCAGCCGTTTTTTTATGCCAGAGTGATTAAAGTCATTAGTATTTCTATTAAAATCAGGTCAAAGTCATGCAACTTCAGCGGAAATCTTGTAAAACAACCAACTRAAACAGGTAAAATAACAGTCTTCCTGTTGAAATTTGTAATAAACGCGATTGACTTAATGGGCAATTTCGCCACTTTCTACATATGTGAAAACAGCACGTTTCTATGATCTGTGGTTAAAAAGAGAAGAAGAAGGTAAAAAAAAAATGCTTCTGTGACATCACAGGGTAGAATTAAAAGTTAAAAACAGTGATTTTCAACAACCTGCTATTTACTCGTTTCTAGCCCAAAGGAGGGTATTTTCTCGCTCCCCATGTCACTGCGTATGTCAGTGTTTGAAAATCACTGTTTAAATATTAAAAAGTTAACATATTTTTCTGCAAAATGTAGAAATACAGTTTAAATATGTTGGCACTGGTATTGTGCTGGAGATAACGAACAAGAGGTTGAAAAGTGGTGTAGTTGCCCTTTAACCTAGACAGTAAATCAAGGATAGTTGAAATCAGTGTTTAAAAAATGAGGGTTAAATTGACTCTACTGGGAGTTATCTTATTAACAGTCAAGGAAGTGATACGCTCCCTGGAGTTATTGATTGTGATTGAGTACTTTTAACTCCATTAAGAGTAACCAGAAACAGAGAGTTAAATCTACGGAATTATACACAGATATGGGAGGGGCCTCTGTCATGTGTCCCAGCATGGTCTGTTGCAGGTTGATAAAAAAAAAAGGTTTGTTTCAATATCTGTGTTTTCGCATGTATATTGATTGTTTTCGATCTTATGCTACACAAAGATCAGAAACGTTAGTGGTGAGTGATTAACCGAAATGTCTGTTATTTTTCGTTTTTTAAAACAACTAATTGACTGACGTCGGTTCAGTTGTTTGAATACCATTTTGTTCTGTTTATTTTCTTCTGTGAGCTCAATGCGSACATGGATTTATCTCTAGAGAAACTGTGCAGATCCAGACAGAACTGTGCGATGTAGTAGGGAGTTGTAGTTTCCAAAGGGGCTCCCGAGTGGTGCAGTGGTCCAAGGCACTGCATCTCAGTGCAAAAGGCGTCATTTTAGTATGTAAAATATTGGCCGTTTTTTWAACTAGGCAAGTCAGTTAAGAACAAATTCCAGGCTGTATCACATCCGGCCGTGATTGGGAGTCCCATAGGGCAGCGCACAATTGGCCCAGCGTCGTCCGGGTTTGACCGGGGTAAGCCGTCGTAAATAAGAATTTGTTCTTAACTGACTTGCCTAATTAAAAAAAAGACAATATTTTATACTACTAAAATGTGGTAATTGACTACAATGTTCATAATCCATTGCGCATCATCAACTTGTCCGGTCTGTGATTCTTCTCCGGTCTGTGATTCTTGTACGCGGAAGAGACAAGAATGCCCGAGATGGRGAGGGGACATAGAGAGCAGCTATTGCTTCGCCAGGTATCTCTACCTGAAAATACAATAGGATTGATAGTTGGTGTTCAGCAGTCATAAAAGTATGCCTTATTTCCTTTGAAGAACTACCAAAATAATGATTTTGTCAGACAGCGTAGGAAGCAGCTCTATAGAGATGAGATGATGACTTGGAATTCAAATAATAGTAATATACACAACAACTTAAATATTTTATAAAAGTAAAGTGAATAAATGGTTAATAAGTGATAAGCAGTAATGGGCACTCACTACCATCATGGGATTTTTATAAATAGTTTTATTCTGTGTTAATCCGAATAATCGAAACGGGGGGGGGGAGGGGTGGCGCGATTATCGACCTCAAAAATCACTAATCGTTCAGCACTAAGAAACTTATTTTTTCCCCCCAAAACTAATCTAATCTGTAAGTGGTTCGATTTATAGCAACCGTTAGTGAGATAAAATCGTTCCAGTTTACATGGTGTAGGTAGTCTTCACGTACTGTATTTTCTGCCCTACTCTGAAACGAATTCAAGATGCAAGTTGTGAGTGATGTAAAAGGATTGGATATCTTCCTGCAAACTGGATTCCAACAGAGATTGGATTTCACATTGCACCACCATTATGTGTTGGGAAATCTGTTGTTAATGTATTGTAATGTTACATTTTTTTTTTTTTTTTTTTTTTTTTTAAATGTAACTGCCTTCATTTTGCTGGACCCTAGGAAGAGTAGCTGCTAATAGGGATCCATAATAAATACAAATAACGTGACAGATTAAGAAATATTCAAATAAGGCTTGGCACCCTTATAACTCAAAAGGATGTAAACTAAAAGAGATATCCACTCTGCTGTAGTGGATTGGAAATTCCTACAACACACACACCTGTCAATTCCACTAAAATGTTGTGACTGTCATTTTCAAAGATGGCGTGACCTCCTTCACCTCTCGCTGGCACTGGTTTCCCTTTAACACACACAGACACACACCAATAATAACCACCAAACATATTCTCTAAAATAGCGGGGTACATTTATTTTCCATTAACTATGAAAACATACAATTTCAAAACGAGATAATTACAAAGCATGGAATTTGTGTGCTTTGCATCTCAAATTAACTATCTTTAAAAGGTCCAGAATAAGAGACAAAAGAGCATTTGTCAAGTCTTCTTTAATCTGAAAGTATTTTTTCTTCTGCTTTCTGAAGTCAAAAGTAGGCTACAGTGTAGAACAATCTAAATGCAACGCAAGACAGTAAAATGAGTAATTCTGCTAGCCAGGGAGGGTGCTGGTGTGTTTTCACATTAACCAGCTCTACTCTCAGCACCTGTCCTGTTCGGCAAGACGGGATGTGTCCCGAAGGACACCCTATTCCTTATACAGCACACTACCTTTGCAAAGGCTCCAGTCAAAAGTAGCGAACAAGACAAYGGAATAGGGTGCCATTTCGTACACTGCCAGGGACAAGAAAGCTGGTTCACGCTCTAACAGACTGCCACACTATGGCATATATTAAAAGAAATGAAATAAAATATCTATATTAACACAAAGGTTTACTTCTCATGTGCTGTTGTCTCCTCATTGGGGCTCTATAGACTGTTGTCTCTCATTGGGGCCTATATAGACTGTTGTCTTCCTCATTGGGGCCTATATAGACTGTTGTCTTCTCATTGGGGCCTATTATAGACTGTTGTCTTCTCATTGGGGCCTATATAGATGTTGTTTCTCATTGGGCTATATAGAGCATTGTGTTGTTACTAAACTGATCAGCTAAGCACAGTGGAGATCCCCGTCTCAGCCCAACTAGGGAGATTGACAGTGCTGTACTTAACTGCCTTGGCTCACGGGTTGACTGACTGACAACAAACGCCAACCGAGAGACGAGTCCACTCATATCTCCTACCCTATTTAGTCCACTCATATCTCCTACCCTATTTAGTCCACTCATATCTCCTACCTATTTAGTCCACTCATATCTCCTACCCTATTTAGTCCACTCATATCTCCTACCCTTTTAGTCCACTCATATCTCCTACCCTATTTAGTCCCTCATATCTCCTACCCTATTTAGTCCACTCATATCTCCTACCCTATTTAGTCCACTCATATCTCCTACCCTATTTAGTCCACTCATATCTCCTACCCTATTTAGTCCACTCATATCTCCTACCCTATTTAGTCCACTCATGATCTTCTACCCTATTTAGTGCTCTGGTCAGATGCAGTCTGTCTCTTTGATGTCCTTTGTCATGGTTTAAAGACAAGCCTAATGACTAATGCAATGACCCACAGCACGTATTGAAACTCACCCAAACATAAACAGATACCAGCTATACCAAACACACAGGTAGGTTGACATGGTATTTTAAGATGGGGAATTTAGCTATACTGAAAAATATATWTTTTWAAACGCAACATGCAACAATTTCAACGATTTTTACTAAGTACAGTTCATATAAGGAAATCACTCAATTGAAATAAATTCATTAGGCCCTAATCTATGGATTTCACTTAAATTGGAAGGGGCGCAGCCATGGGGGGGGGCATAGGCCCACCCACTTGGGTGCCAGGCCCAGCCAATCAGAATGAGTTTTCCCCCCACAAAAGGGCTTCATTACAGACAGAAATACTCCTCAGTTTCATCAGCTGTCCGGGTGGCTGGTCTCAGACGACGTGGCGGTCCGAGGCTGGCGTGGTTACACACGGTCTGTGGTTGTGAGGCCGGTTGAACGTACCGACAAAAAAAACAACATTGGAGCGGCTTATGGTAGAGGAGCAGGAGGTCTGGTGGAGATTCCTGTAGTCAGTATGCCAATTGCACATTCCCTCAAAACTTCAGACATCTGTGGCATTGCTTTGTGTGACAAAACTGCACATTTTAGAGTGACCTATTGCCCCCCCCCCACCCCCAGCACAAGGTGCACCTGTGGAATGATCATGCTGTTTAAATCAGCTTCTTGATAATGCCACTTGGCAAAGGAGAAATGCTCACTAACAAGGATGTAAACACATTTGTGCACAACATTTTTTGAGAAACACTTGTGCGTATGGAACATGTCTGGGATCTTTTATTTCAGCTCCTGAAACCAACACTTTACATGTTGCCTTCATATTTATGATCTGTGTAATTAAATGTATAAAAGGCTGAAACAACTTCCTTTGAGATCACTATATAAATTAAGTAGGTTACTATTTGTAACCTAATTATACCACTACTATAGTTAACCTATCCACCAGGTCCATATGTCTCTTTTCAAAACGTTTGAGTGGGTCAGTAGCATTGTAAAGACAGACAGACAGACAGGGCATGTTGTCTGTCTGTCTGTCTAAGGCTGGATAAGCGGTTCGGTTCCCTGCGTCTTCCATTCTTATGCAACATATCCCATGACTAATGACTTCCGTAATTTCAAACCAATTTCCTCATTAGCCTACAACCCCACTCTTTTCCAACTAACCCCTTTCAAGACAGCATTGTCAGTGATTAACATGGGCCAAACCTGTGAGTCGTGTATATGGTTTAAACCAGACGAGAGGGTAAATGAAGCGGGACAGTGGTATTATGAACACATTCTGAAGAAGACACTCGGGGGAGTAGTTAGTCACTAGAGTAGTATAGTAGTAGTAGATAGGGGCTTATTTCAGACAGCCCCTGCCAGGTCTAGTTAGTAGTAGTAGTAGTAGTAGTCAGATAGTAGGAGTAGTAGTAGAGGGCTTATTTCAGACAGCCCCTGCCAGGGTCTAGTAGTATAGTAGTAAGTAGTAGTAGTAGTAGTAGTAGCTAGGGGGCTTATTTCAGACAGCCCCTGCTCAGGTCTAGTAGTAGTAGTAGTAGTAGTAGTAGCTTAGAGGCTTATTTCAGACAGCCCCTGCCAGGGTAGTAGCTAGTAGTAGTAGTAGTAGTAGTAGTAGTATTGGGGCTTATTTCAGACAGCCCTGCCAGGTCTAGTATAGACGTAGTAGTAGTAGTAGTAGTAGTAGGAGAAGTAAGTAGATAGCTAGTGGTAGCTTTTATTTCAGACAGCCGCCTCTAACGCAGGGTCTCAGTTATAGTAGTAGCAGAACGTCAGTCAGCTTTGTCAGATAGTAGAAGTTATGTAGTTAGGGCTAGTTCAGAACCCTCTTAGTATAGTATTAGTAGGTAGTAGTAGTGTAGTAAGCTGCCTTATTCAAGATGCAGGGTCATGATATTTATAGTAGTAGTACAGAGTGCTGGCTTAACAGCCTGCCAGGGTCTAAGTAGTAGTAGTTAGTAGTAGTTAGCTACTTATTTCAGAGAACGCCCCATAGCCAGGGTCTAGTTATATAGTAGTAGTAGTAGTCTTAGGGCTTCTATGTTCAGACCAGCCCCTTGCCAGGTCTAGTAGAGCGAGTATAGTAGTTAGGTTTTAACACGCAGGATCATAGTAGTAGTAGTCATAGGGTAGTATAGTAGTGTCAGCTAAGGGGCTAAGCTCCCCTAGGCCAGGGTCTAGTACGTGCTGAGTCAGTAGTAGGTGCTAGTAGTACCTAGTGGGCTTATTTCAGACAAGCCCCTGCCAGCAGTAGAGAGGTTGAGCAGTAGGTAGTGTAGTAGTAGGGGTTTGAGAAGCCCTGAGTTAGTTAGTAGTAGTAGAGTAGTAGTTATGGTTATTTCAGACAGGCCCCTGCCCAGGCTACTTAGTATCTCAGTAACAAGTATTGTCCAGTAGGGGTTTTTTAGACAGCCTCAGGTATAAGTTGTAGTGTTAGAGTATATAGAGTAGTAGCTATGTAGGGGTGGTACTGTATTTCAGCACAGGCCCTGCCAGGTCTAGTATAGTAAGATAGGAGTAGTTAGTAGATAGTAGCTGTAGGAGGTATGTTCAGACAGCCGCATGAAGGCTATGTAGTAGTAGTGAGTAAGTAGTGATAGTAGTATAAGGATAGAGTAGAGGTCACGTAAGAGCTAGGCGTATTTCAGACAGCCCCGTGGCCAAGTGTCTAGATATGTGAGTAGTAGCTAGTAGAAGTGAGTAAGTAGTAGTAGGGTAATGCTAGGGCTTATGTGCAGAAGGGTCCTGCCGATACAGGATGTTCATCAAATTTTGTTACTTGATCATTCAGTAGGAGTGGTGAAATGTGCTATAAGAGACTGGTCCAAGCCACCCCACAGTATGACTTGTTATATTTAAATATAAAGACCTGACTGGGTCCAACACCCCACAGTATGACTTGTTATATAAAGACCTGACTGGACCCAGCACCCCACAGTATGACTTGTTATATAAAAGACCTGACTGGACCCAGCACCCACACGTAGTAGTACTGATTGTTATAATAAAGACCTGATCGGGTCCAATACTCTCACAGTATGACTTGTTATATAAAGACCTGACTGGACCCAGCACCCCACAGTATGACTTGTTATATAAAGACCTGACTGGGTCCAATACCTCACAGTATGACTTGTTATATAAAGACCTGACTGGACCCAGCACCCCACAGTATGACTTGTTATATAAAGACCTGACTGGGTCCAGCACCCCACAGTATGACTTGTTATTAAAAAGACCTGACTGGGTCCAGCACCCCACAGTATGACTTGTTTATGAGCGACGTTGGTTAAATTATTTGAATTCCATTTGGTCTGTTTTTAAATATTTATTCTGTGTTATAACATTCAACCGACATTATGCATTGTGCATTTTAATGCTTAAAAAAAACGAAACCTGTGATTATCTTTTAAATAAAATCACACCGACCTCAAAAAGCACTAATCGCTCAGCACTATCCACCTGACCTTTCCACACACTTCAGCAGAAAGTGTCTGGGAACGAGATTAGATTAATGTGAGAAAAATGACTTGACTTTAGAGCGGTGTGCCATCCTTCAGCACACACATGTCGCCCTTTGAAAACATGTTTATATCATATTTCGACATAGTGGGCTATGTCACATTTGACATTGGGTGATTATTGTCACAGTTATGCCACATTTATGAACCCTTTATAAAACCATGACATATGGTTATAGATGCTTTGTAACATATTTATGTAGTGCTTATGAAGGATTTATAAGATGAATGTAAGAAAGCGACGGGACTCTAAAGGTCTAATACTAGAAAAAGGGACAATCGTCCATTGCTACATCAAGTTTGTTTTACCTTTTAAATGAATGATATATAGCCATTGATTGTTGAATAATAACTTTATACTGGTAAGGCTTCATGAGCGTTAATTCAACTGTTGTCCCATCAGAACCCAAATAGAAGATGGTTTTAGCCATTGTTTGTAAACAATGGAATTGTATCAAAACATGGTTTCAAATCCTTTTGATCTCATGTATCCATAGTCCCCCCGTCTAATCAACTGATAGAATAATAACATTGTCAATATGAACTCACAGGTGTAGTCGGAGGTCTCGATGCTGCCCAGAGTGGGGCCTTTCTCTACCATGAAGCTGAGCAGACCAGTCAGGATGGTGGAGACGGACCAGGCTGGGTTCCACGTGTCCGGTGGAAATCAGTGATGGACAGACATAACCTG
>NW_019943314.1:201008-212524 GCF_002910315.2 Salvelinus sp. IW2-2015
GGGGGGGTGGGGGTCAGCATTTTGGAAAAAAGCCACAGCGGACGTGACTGAGGCGGTGTCCCAAAATGGCACCCTATTCCCTTTATAGTGCACTACTCTAGACCACATCCATATAGGTCCTGGTCAAAAGTAGTGTAATACATAGGAATAGGGTGCCATTTGGGAAGCAAACAGAGAGATCTGCCTTGTTGTATTTGCTCAACACCACACAGTGACAACTGATTTAGGACTCACGACTCATTCGGGGGGGGGGTTGTTTCCCGGGAAACAGAGGGCTATCTATCCCCACTTAAGACATACTTTGTAGAACTGGAACAGGCAGAACAGAAACATGGTTCCAAATTCCACATGATTTTTTTTTTTTTTTTACAGGGATCCACCAATATGGCGGCACAATAGATTGAAAATGTATATAGCACACAGAACACCAACAACACAGTGGCTTCAGAGTAATTAGGCAGAGAAGAACAATTACTTTAAAATGTTCTGAGCCAGCGGTCAACCCATGAGCCAAGCTCTTCTCTCCTTCTTCTATAAGGTCATAACCACGAAAACACAGAGTGGATCAACAACCGTGATCCCAAACAACCCTGTCCCAGTCATCCCCACCCCCCAACCCCCCCACCTGCTCCTCCATCCTCATTCAGGGGGTGGCTCGGAATTTCTATCAATAATGTGTTTAAATCATATAATAGTCCTGTAGCTGAACCTCTGCTCCTCTTCTTCTTCTTCATCTCTCACTCCTGGGCGATGCTCCGCAGCACTACTTCACCGTGTAGGCAAACGCCGCGAACCCTACAATCACAAACAGGTTGGCCAAGCGCCGCCCAGCAGTCCGTGGTCCGATTGGCCTGCTGGAGGCCGGGGGCGGGGTTAGCAGGGCCCAGAGGGCCGTGCTGGCCTCGTTGAGGGCGGGGATTCCGTAGTTGCCATGTGAGGGTCGCCGTCAGGAACCACGTCGGGGAGGGGAGGGGACGGGCGCTCAATTCCTCCTGGGCCTTCTGTTTCTGCTTTATCTCCTGGAGAGAGGGAGAAATGGAGAAAGATTGAGGCGAAATGGAGTAGGGGCGATAGAGCAGGGACGAGGACGGACGGAGCAGGGACGGATGGATGGAGCAGGGACGATGGAGTGGGTGGAGCAGGACGAGGGATGGACGGTGGAGTGGGACGAGGAGGACGGGTGGAGATGGACGAGGGATGGACGGGTGGAGATGGGACGAGGGATGGACGGGTGGAGATGGGAAGAACGATGGTGACGGTGGGATGGACGAGGGGTGGACGGTGGAGATGGGACGATGGGTGGACGGGAGCAGGACGAGGGATGGACGGGTGGAGCAGGGACGAGGGATGGAGCAGGGACGAGGGATGGGCAGGGACGAGATGGACGGGTGGAGCAGGGACGATGGGTGGACGGGTGGACAGGGACGATGGTGGACGGGTGGAGCAGGGACGACGGTGGAGCAGGGACGATGGGTGACGGGTGAGCAGGGACGATGGGTGGACGGGTGGAGCAGGGACGATGGGTGGAGCAGGGACGATGGGTGGAGCAGGGACGATGGGTGGAGCAGGGACGATGGTGGAGCAGGACGATGGGTGGAGCAGGGACGATGAGGTGGAGCAGGGCGATGGGTGGACGATAGACGGAGCAGGACGCATGGATGGAAAAGAGCAAGTAGTCAGGGAGAGACGAAGTGGAAAAGGATGAAAGTCAGCAGTCAAAATAAGCCAGTAATAGAATCCGCTCAGTGGATGAAAGTTGTGATCTAGGTTTCCCTGGCTCACAGTGAATCAGCTGTGTAGAGCTAGCAGCAAAAACCCTGCACCCAGGGGGCGAGGACCGAGTTTCAGAAATACTGCTCTAGTATATGCTGCCTTTTAGTTATCATAGTATCCGTCTTTGTTCCAGTATCTGTCTTTAGTTGTTTATTATAGTTCTGCCTTTAGTTGTTTATTATAGTGTCTGTCTTTGTTCCAGTATCTGTCTTTAGTTGTTTATTATAGTATCTGTCTTTAGTGTTTATTATAGTGTCTGTCTTTGTTCCAGTATCTGTCTTTAGTTGTTTATTATAGTATCTGTCTTTAGTTGTTATTATAGTATCTGTCTTTAGTTGTTTATTATAGTATCTGTCTTTAGTTGTTTATTATAGTGTCTGTCTTTAGTTGTTTATTATAGTATTGTCTTTAGTTGCTTATTATAGTTCGTCTTAGTTGTGTTATTATAGTATCTGTCTTTAGTTTGTTTATTATTAGTATCTGTCTTTAGTTGTTATTATAGTATCTGTCTTTAGTTGTTTATTATAGTATCTGTTCTTAGTTGTTTATTATAGTATCGTCTTAGTTGTTTATTATATGTCTGTCTTTGTTCCAGTATCTGCCTTTAGTTGTTTATTATAGTATCTGTCTTTAGTTGTTTATTATAGTGTCTGTCTTTGTTCCAGTATCTGTCTTTAGTAAATGAATTCCATGCAGACTCACATCAACGGCATCAGGAAACAAATCACAGAAAACCTTCTCCTTTAGGTTGAAAGCCAAGCTCTGGGCTGACAGCTGTCGTTTCTGGAGGAAATAAAACAAAAACAATAAATAACCAAAAGAACCAACAATTTGAATTACATTTACATCTTATCAGAGTGACTTAAAGTCAGAACATTCATCTTAAAGGATAGCTCAGGATTTTGTCAGAACATTCATCTTAAAGGGATAGCTCAGGATTTGTGCAGAACATTCATCTTAAAGGGATAGCTCAGGATTTTGTCAGAACATTCATCTTAAAGGATAGCTCAGGATTTTGGCAAGTAAGTACTTATCTACTTCTCTCCAGAGGCGAATTAACTCATGGATACAATTTTTATTTGTCTCTGCGTCCAGGATTAAGGAAATTCAATGTAGTTTCACAAAGCCAATGTTAACGGTGTTAGCGCAATGAGGTGGAAGTCTACAGAACAGCTAGTGTATATATATATATATATTAAAGTATTCAGACCCATTGAATTTCTCCATATTTTGCTAAATTACAGCCTTATTCTAAAATGGATTAAATATTAATCCTCAATCAATCTACACACAACACCCCATAATGGAAAAGCCAAAACAGGTTTTTGAAATGTTTTAACATTTATTAAAAATAAAAAACTGAAATATCTTATTTACAAAGTATTTAGACCCTTTGATATGAGACTTGAAATTGAGCTCATGTGCATCCTGTTTCCATGATCATCCTTGAGATGTTTCTACAACTTGACTGGAGTCCACTTGACTGGATCTAGTAGTAGTAGCTGGGGCTTATTTCAGACAGCCCCTGCAGGTCTAGTAGTAGTAGTAGTAGTAGTAGATAGTAGTAGTTAGGGGCTTATTTCAGACAGCCCCTGCCAGGGTCTAGTAGTAGTAGTAGTAGTAGCAGTAGTAGTAGCAGCAGTAGTAGTACTAGTAGCTAGGGGCTTATTTCAGACAGCCCCTGCCAGGGTCTAGTAGTAGTAGTAGTAGTAGTAGTAGTAGTAGTAGTAGTAGTTTAGGGGCTTATTTCAGACAGCCCCTGCCAGGGTCTAGTAGTAGTAGTAGTAGTAGTAGTAGTAGTAGTAGTAGTAGTAGTTAGGGGCTTATTTCAGACAGCCCCTGCCAGGGTCTAGTAGTAGTAGTAGTAGTACAGTAGTAGTAGTAGTAGTAGCTAGGGGCTTATTTCAGACAGCCCCTGCCAGGTCTATAGTAGTAGTAGAGTAGTATAGTAGTAGTAGTAAGTATAGTAGTAGTAGTAGTAGTTAGGGGCTATTTCAGACAGCCCCTGCCAGGGTCTAGAGTAGTAGTAGTAGTAGTAGTAGTAGTAGTAGTAGCTAGGGCTTATTTCAGACAGCCCCTGCCAGGTCTAGTAGTAGTAGTAGTAGTAGTAGTAGTAGTAGTAGCAGTAGTACTAGGGCTTATTTCAGACAGCCCTGCCAGGGTCTAGTAGTAGTAGTAGTAGTAGTAGTAGTAGTAGCTAGGGGCTTATTTCAGACAGCCCCTGCCAGGGTCTAGTAGTAGTAGATAGTAGTAGTAGTAGTTAGGGGCTTATTTCAGACAGCCCCTGCCAGGGTCTAGTAGTAGTAGTAGTAGTAGTAGTTAGGGGCTTATTTCAGACAGCCCCTGCCAGGGTCTATAGTAGTAGTAGTAGTAGTAGTAGTAGTAGTAGTAGTAGTAGCTAGGGGCTTATTTCAGACAGCCCCTGCCAGGTCTAGTAGTAGAGTAGTAGTAGTAGAGTAGTAGTAGTAGTAGTTAGGGCTTATTTCAGACAGCCCCTGCCAGGGTCTAGTAGTAGTTAGTAGCAGCAGTAGTAGTAGTAGTAGCTAGGGGCTTATTTCAGACAGCCCCTGCCAGGGTCTAGTAGTAGTAGTAGTAGAGTAGTAGCTAGGGCTTATTTCAGACAGCCCCTGCCAGGGGTCTAGTAGTAGTTAGTAGTAGTAGCTAGGGGCTTATTTCAGACAGCCCCTGCCAGGGTCTAGTAGTAGTAGTAGTAGTAGTAGTAGAGTAGTAGTAGTAGTAGTTAGGGGCTTATTTCAGACAGCCCCTGCCAGGGTCTAGTAGTAGTAGTAGTAGTAGTAGTAGTAGTAGTAGTAGTAGCTAGGGGCTTATTTCAGACAGCCCCTGCCAGGTCTAGTATAGTAGTAGTAGTAGTAGTAGTATGTAGCAGTAGTAGTAGTAGTAGTATAGTAGTAGTAGTAGGCTTATTTCAGACAGCCCCTGCCAGGGTCTAGTAGTAGTAGTAGTAGTAGTAGTAGTAGTAGTAGTAGTAGCTAGGGCTTATTTCAGAAGGTCCCCGTCAGGATGTCATCAATTTTGTTACTTATCATTCAGTGAGGGAGTGGGTGAATGTGTCTAAGACGTGGGTCCAACACCCCACAGTATGACTTGTTATATTGTTATATAAAGACCTGACTGGGTCCAACACCCCACAGTATGACTTGGGGGGAGAGATACAGCGTGACACACTCAGTCACGGCGACACTCAGGAAAAGACAGCAAGAAAAACAGATGCAATGATTTAACGGAATATACTGTAGTTCCATAGTTTAAACCCCGAGATTAAATGACATCCATTTAGGATATGTACTGAAGATTGTACTTCATTGTGTTAGTATGATTGGGGTCAATTCCATTTCAATTCAGGATGTACACTGAAATTCCGATTTTAATTCTCTTCAATGAGGAAAATATGGAATTGGAATTTGGTTTATTTTCTGAATTTCCTGGAATTGACCCCAACCCTGGTCATTGGTTCTATAACATCTTCTGGGTAATTCAATCAATCAAATATAGTTTAAGCTCTTTTTACAGTTGTCACACGTGCTTTCCAGATACCCAGCCTAAAACCTCAGAGAGCAAGCAATCCAGAAGCACAGTGGCTCGGAAAAATTCCCTAGAAAAGCAGGAACCTAGGTAGAAACCTAGAGGAACCAGGCTCTGACAGGTTGCCAGTCCTCTTCTGGCTGTACCGGGTATAGAGGAACCAGGCTRTGAGATAGAAAAACTCCCTAGAAAAAGGCATAAATCTAGAGAGGAACCAGGGGAAAAAAACCTAGAAAAGGCAGAAACCTACGAAGAAACCTAGAGGCACCTAGAGAGGAACCAGGGAAAAACTCCCTAGAATGTGATTTCAATTTGATTCTTACCGTGTGTTACACTTAAATCTCCCGTTAGGTGTGATCATGTAGATACTGGGTGGTTTAAAGGGGAAGTCCCGAGGGAATATTAGTTTGCCATGATAATATCCCCCTGTGGAACAAAGAATCAAGACATTCAATCAATTAAATTACAATATACTGTAACAACAATATTGTCAAAAATTAATCTATAAGTCTGCAGATCTAAGCAAAAAAATGGATGGGGGGGAATTTAGTCAGACAGAATTTTAAAAAGGTGAACATAACACCAGTTAGTATGAGATCATTTAAAGCAGTGCTCTCCAAACCTGTTCCTGGAGAGATACCGTCCTATAGGTTTTCACTCCAAAACTTATTCTAGAGCACCTTACTTCTAATAATTAGCTGGTTGATGAGATGTATCAGGCTAGTTACAACTGGGCTTGGAGCAAAAACCTACAGGAGGTTAGCTTTTACAGGAACCGGGTTGGAGAGCCCCAATTTAAAAGTGATATTATTCAGAGTACTGTACTATATGTAAAAGATGCATTTATCTACCTTCGTATGGGGTTTTCTCAGGACCTCGAACAACATAGTGCCTGTAGAGAGAGAGGGGGGGGAAATCACATCATGGAAAACGCAGTGAGTGAACAACTTTAAGGAAACCCATGACTGATTTGGCTAACAAGTGTACTATTTATTCATATTATAAAAGATCCTGTTCATTCATCACATTCTCTAAAGAGACCTCGGGTGCATCTCAATAGTCTGGTGAAGTCTCTTCCTCCTAGTCTAAATGTCCTTCATTTACACCGACCCCAAAAAAACCGGGACAGGTAAAAAAAAGAGTCACAACAAGCAATCACAATCTTCCAGTATTTTCACCAATTCTGCTCTCAGATCAGTGCAGATGAAGGAGAGAGAGAGAGAGAAGAGACCAGGTGAGGATTGAAAAGTATTGAGACTCAGCTCTTAAAACTCCTGGGCCCATATTCAAAAAGCATCACAGAGTAGGAGTGCTGATATAGGATCAGATTCCCCCCCCTTTTAGATAATAATGAATAAGTAACATGGACAGGGGGACCTGATCCTAGATCAGCACTCCTACTCTGAGAGGCTCTATGGATATGTGAGAGCGAGAGCCCTTACCATTCGAGGATGTTGGATGGTAGGGGTTCAGCACAGATGTAAGGCACAGGGTCTTTCTTTATCCTGAGGTAGTCCTGTTTTAGTCTCTGGGTGGCTGTGGTCGGTGCCCTCTTATTCCCGTGGTTGTTCATCTACAGACAGAGAGTTCCTTAGACACCACACATATAGTTCATTAGAAATTACAATACATCATTAATCATCTTTACAAGGATTAGACACTGTGTTAATCTGTTTTCCTTTGAGTCATGGATTAAATAAAAAAAATACTAGCTCACACCTCATCTTGAAGCAAGTGACTTGGGACCCAAATTATCATAAGAAGCAGGTATTAATGGGAATGTTATGGATAATAAAATCTGTCAACATATTGAATGCCAAGGATTACGTAAGGCTAAACAAATGTCACGTCTCCAATGTTGAGACATACACAGTGCAGGGCTGTAAACTAGTTAATAGCATGACTGACACGAGTTAACAGGATTTCTTAGGTAGTTAACTAGCTTGATTGGCATAATCAGTACCTGAATTCTAAGTGACATGATATCGGATGATGCTCATTGTCATTTATTATGGTACTTAATGAACAACCGCCACCAAGTAATGATCAACGAGACGAGCGAGTTTACTGTCTTACGTACCTGGAAATATCGCAATTTGAGATAAATTAGCTAGCTAACTACCAAGGAAAGTAAACCAACCGGGGGGGGGGGGGTGTATTACTCCTGTATCTAACTAGCAGACACATACTGTATCTCCATGGGTTGGTGGCTAACGTTATCTCTGACTGAGTGTTGGTCCAAACACAACCGAATCAGCTAGCTAGCTAGCCAGGCTAGCTAACGTAGTTAAACGTTGCGTGTTGGGTAACCGTAAAACAAAAATATTTCCAGCGTCAAGGTTACGTGGTTCGCCGAAAACTTCGATTATAAACAACTAATGTATTAAGCTATTAAACGTTGTGCTAGATACTTAACCAACTGCTTGCTACGAACCTAGATAGCTAAGTTAGCTAACTGGTAAAAATGGACAGATAGGAAGAAACGGCTAGTTAGCAGCTAATGTTATCGCTGTACTAACTAGGCCATTGCATCGACATTATTGGCTAGCTAGCCTCTAATCAAAACAACGACAAACTGAACATAAATCATTCGATTAGAGAAATATACCTCTTTAGAGAACCCGGTGAAGGTATTTCTTCGTGGAAAGACTCGATGGTGAGCCGTTGGTTTCGTTCACAAATCCTGAATACGGGCTACTAAAACACCGACGTTTGGGACTAGTATTCTGCCAGCAGCACAAACAATGAACATTTATTTTGCACGGGCTACGTCTCAATCAAATACATCCGCCGATGTCGTCCTTCCGCATCTGTGAAAGTTGGAAGGTGGCAGAGCTAGAGTTGTGTTTGTCAGACCATGAGACATCCCCAACAATCGGTCTTCTTACGAAAACGCCTGTAGTGTCCCAACTATTATGACCGCACTATGGAAAGATGACTCACACGAACARGGTGTTCTCCGTTTTGTTCTATGACCATGGGACTTTTCTGAAGTCGGTACATCCAATCTGTCAACCTCTGAACTATTTGGGCTACACACTCTYTGGAAAGGGGAGTCTCTCACGAACACTTACATGTCAGTTGTTTTGCTCTAGGATCCTCACAAGACTAGTCTGAAGGTACCAGTTTTAAAAAATGAATGGAAGTATGGAGATAGTTTAGTGCCTAAAATAAGGGGTTAAATACACAAACAAAACAAAAAAATCCTGATATTTCTTATATCTCTCAGATATAGGACAGACACTTCAGAACAAGTAGATTTTTGGGGAACTATCTGTTTATCCATGTATGAATATGTTATTCAATGTGTTTCTATGGGCTATTAGGAAAAAGGCCAAATTCAATGTTTAATCAAATCATTTTTTATATATATATTTTTATACCTTAAAAGGTCTTAAACCCACCATTAGACTTTAGAGCCCTCAAACGCAACTCCAGTTCCACTGCATTTTTTCATTGTTCCCATGTAATAAGGGACTGATTAGATCTGGGACACCAGGTATGTGCAATTAATTATCAGGTAGAACAGAAAACCAGCAGACTCCGGACCTAGTAGGGTCAGAGTTGAATACCTATGCTCTAGGGTCCTTAGACAAATGTGCAAATTTACTTTTATCATTCACAAATATGCATTGCAAACTGATCCACTGATTGTACAAAGGCACAAAACTTTAATTGGTACTGAAAAATATAGTATGCACTTTAAGATTAAATGAGACTTTTAAAGAAAGGAATTTTTAACCACTACACATACGCATATAAAATCTAAATGTATATCCTGCGGTACACCTTACAAACTAAGGAGAGTGATTTTAAATGTGTAATGAAGAAAGTGTTCGCCTGTCCTGTAAATTCTGTAAACTTCATACATGAAACATACATACACATACAATACATACTGAAAATTTATGGATTGTATGAACAGTAGAATTCCATCACACAACTTTTGTTTTTGAAGCTGCTGACTAACATTAAAGTGCACATTTTTTTAAATCACCACAGTAAGGATTCATCTTCACAGAGCTGTATTCTTTCAATGCAAACAGTATCTAGGCAGCATTTTAAAGGTGTAGTCTAGTCTGACTTGTATTTGTTCCTGAAACTTGGCATCTTTGGCCTGTACAAGTGCATCAACACCAGGTGTCATGTTCCTGACTAGCTGTCACTTTCAGAATGTCATTTAAGTGCTTGTTTGTGAGCCTTGAACGCATTTTTTGTTTTATTGATATTCATTCACTGAGAAAATTTGTTCACAAAGGTAGGTTGTCCCAAACATGCACAAAATTTTAGCAGCCAGGGCTGGTTAATTTGGGTACCCTGGTAGTAGATACTGATAAAATCTGTCCAGACCTACAGAGGCAAATTTGCCCTTCCAATCTGCATCACACTGCAAATCAATTATTCTCTAGCTGAATTTCGACCGGCAGATCAGAAGCTTAACTGGTGAAAGGTGAGCGAAAAAACTGAAAATTCTGTCTCTCAAGTTCACCAATACCTGAAAACGTTCTTCAAAACCCGCAAGTAGTCCTGCAATTTTGTCGTTGTACCGTTTCATGTCCGCATCAGGTCTGGTCACACACACATCTCTCAGACAGGGGAAATGAGCAGGGGTTGCCATTTGCCAGTTGCATCTCCCACAAAGTCAGCTTCAACTTAAATCATGTATGTTGTCAGAAAACTGTGTGACAACTTTTTTGCGGCCTTGCACATTTGTTCAGATTGTTCAAGTGTTCAGTAATTATCAACCAAGAATGCAAGGTCCCGTAGCCATTCCTGAGATTGTTAATTCCAACACCGGTTTTCCTTTTTTCTCCATGAACTGTCTCGATTTCCTCTCGTAGATCAAAGAAATGCCTCAGCACAGCGCCTCGGCTTAAACCATCTCACTTCAGTGTGGTATGGCAGGTGTGGGTAATGTTGCTGTCGCTGAGAAGTTTGTCAAACTGACGATGGTTCAGACCTCTGGACCGGATGAAATTTCAGTTGCGAACAACCACCTCCATGACGTGGTCCATTTTCAGCGACTTGCAACACAATGCCTCCTGGTGCAAAATACAGTGAAATGTCCAGAAACGATCTCCTCCATTAAGGGCTTGTACTTTGTTCTTTGAACTTGTCGCGACACCTGCTTTCTTTCCGACCATGGATGGCGCGCCGTCTGTAGCCAGGCTGACAGCGCGGGACCAGTCCACTCCAACTCTGTCCAATGCAGCAACGACAGAGCCGAAAATGTCCACGCTGTTGGTGGTGTCCATCATTGGCACCAACTCAAGAAACTCTTCAGTAACAGTCAATGTCTCATCAACTCCTCGAATAAATATGGCCAGTTGGGCCACGTCGTGTGATGTCAGTTGCTCTCGTCAATTGCCACGGAAAATGCCAATAAATGACTTGACTCTCTGTTTCAATTGACGTGCTAAATCTGCCATAGTTCCGAAATCCTCTCTGCTATAGTATTCCTCGTCAGGCTAATATTGGCAAAAGCTTGTCGCTTCTCGGCACATACAAGATCAGCCGCCTTCATCATGCATCGTAACAAAGTCACCGTCGGAATACGGCTTCGATGCTAATGCTATTTCGCTAGCAATTAGGTAGCTGGCTTTACCGCTGCTTCACTGACTTCTCGGCTCTGGATGAAAGTTGACTGCTGTTCCTCAGACCCGCCCAGCCAATTCGTTAATCTTATCTCTTCTCAATTGTCCTGCCAAGCCGTCATATTTTTTCGCTGTGATGAGTGTCGTAGTGGCGTCGAATATTATATTCCTTCAATACCGAAACTTGTTGCAAACACACCCAAGCACGAAGGTTTTCCGTGCATCTCTGTAAATAAATAGGACGTGGGTCCATTTTTCTTTGAAAATTCTACACTCCTTATCTACTTTTCTCCCGTTGGATAACGACATTTGGCTAATGAGGGTGTAGCGGAAGGTAGAGACCAAGGTATTAACAACGTCGTAACAAGCAGCAGATGGCGCATTGATACCGTCTGCTGTTTTCAGTCTGTCCAGTGATGCAGCTTGTCTTCTACTCTGAATGGAAAAGTGCGCCCCTTAGCGGATAATCCATGAATTGACAGCGAATTAAAAATATTAATTCCATGTCTTTTATGCATTTTTTCCACTTTCAAAATTATCCTGCGGGCTGATCGAACCTCCTTGGGGGCCGGTTCCGGCCGCGGGCCGTATGTTTGACACCCCTGC
>NW_019943314.1:216374-216924 GCF_002910315.2 Salvelinus sp. IW2-2015
TCCCAGAGGGTTATTAAATGACCTGGTACTATCCATGGTCCCAGAGGGTTATTAAATGACCTGGTACTATCCATGGTCCCAGAGGGTTATTAAATAATCAATATACACAAAAAGAAAAGAAACAAATAAATACAAAAGCCAAACTTTTTTATCAAAACAAATTCTAATCTATTTGTAATAAATACATGTAACGAATATAAACCAGCCCATTAGGACACAGCATAATCATACTTTCTGAACAGCAATCGGGGAAATTATTTACAAGTTGTAGGCCGATATGTGCTTCTTATCTATCAAGGTTAGCAGTATATTGTAAAGGTATAGGCCTATTACCTAGTTTTAAAAATATATATAAAGATTATCGATCAAGGTCAGCAAAGGCACTTTTTGTAGAGTTGAAAATGTATTACAAGAGACAACAATGCTACAAGGCTAACAGTACACAGTATAATCAAGCTTTCAGAACAACAATGCTACAAGGCTAACAGTACACACGATATAATCAGCTTTCCGAAAAAATGCCTACAAGGCTAAACAGTACACGATCAAT
>NW_019943314.1:217302-227947 GCF_002910315.2 Salvelinus sp. IW2-2015
CGCTGGTTGATCAAATGTTATCAGGCTAGTTCAACTGGGCTGAGCAATAAAACCTACAGGAGGTTAGCTTTTACAGGAACCGGGTTGGAGAGCCCCAATGCTAAAAGTGATATTATTCAGAGTACATGTTACACCTATATGCTAAAAGATGCACTATTATCTACCATTCGTATGGAGGTTTTGCTCAGGACCTCGAACAACAGGAGTGCCTGTAGAGAGGAGAGGGGAGAATCCGATCATGGAAAACGAGTGCAAGTGAACACTCTTAAGGAACCCATGACGTGATTTGCTAACAAGTGTACTATTTTCATATTATAAAAGATCCTGTTCAATCATCCATCATTCTCTAAAAGACTCGGTGCATCTCATAGTCCTGGTAAGTACTCTTCCTCCTAGTCTAAATGTCCTTCATTTACACCGACCCCAAAAAAACACGGACAGGTAAAAAAAAGAAGTCAAACCAAGCAATCACAATCTTCCATATTTTTCACAATTCAGCTCTCAGATCATGCGCATGAAGATGCAGAGAGCAGAGAGAAAGAACCAGGTGAGGATTGAAAAGTATTGCAGACTCAGCTTCTTTAAAACTCCTGGGCCCATATTCAAAAGAGCATCACAGAGTAGGAGTGGCTATATATGATCTCAGATTCCCCCCTTTTAGATAATAATTGATAAAGTAACATGCGGCGGGACCTGATCCTAGATAGCACTCGCTACTCTGAGAGCTCTATGATATGTGAGAGCGAGAGGCCCTTACCATTCGAGGATGTGGATGTAGGGGTTCAGCACAGATGTAAGGCACAGAGGCTTTCTTATCCTGAGGTACGTCCTGTTTTAGGTCTCTGGGGGCTGTGGTCGGTGCCTCTTATTCCCGGCACAAAATGAGGACAAATTGTTCATCTACAGACAGGAGTTCCTAGACACCACACATATATTCATTAGAATTACCAAGTACTCATTAATCATCCTTTTACAAGATTAGACCACTGTGTTTCGTTTTCTCTTTGAGTCATGGATTAAATAAAAAAAATACTAGCTCACACTCATCTTGAAGCAAGTGACTTGGAGACCCAAAAATTTCATAAAAGCAGTATAATGGGAATGTTATGGATAATAAAATCTGTCAACATATTGAATGCCAAGGATTACGTAAGGCTAAACAAATGTCACGTCTCCAATGTTTGAGACATACACAGTGCAGGGCTGAAAACTGAGTTAAAGCATGACTGGACACGAGTTACAGGATTTCTTAGGTAGTTAACTAGCTTGATTGCATAATCAGTACCTGAATTCTAAGTGACATGATATCGGATGATGCTCATTGTCATTTATTATGGTACTTAATGAACAACCGCCACCAAGTAATGATCAACGAACGAGAGCGAGTTTACTGTCTTACGTACCTGGAAATATCGCAATTTGAGATAAATTAGCTAGCAACTACCAAGGAAAGTAAACCAACGGGGGGGGGGCGGGTGCATTACTCCTGTATCTAACTAGCAGACCACATACTGTATCTCCATGGGTTGGTGGCTAACGTTATCTCTGACTGAGTGTTGTCAAACACAACCGAATCAGCTAGCTAGCTAGCCAGGCTAGCTAACGTAGTAAACGTTGCGTGTTGGGTAACCGTAAAACAAAAATATTCCAGCGTCAGGTTACGTGGTTCGCCGAAAACTTCGATTATAAACAACCTAATGTATTAAAGCTATTAAACGTTGTGCTAGATACTAACCAACTGCTTGCTACGAACCTAGATAGCTAAGTTAGCAACTGGTAAAATGGACAAGATAGGAAGAAACGGCTAGTTAGCAGCTAATGATCGCTGTACTAACTTAGGCCATTGCATCGACATTATGGCTAGCTAGCCTCTAATCAAAACAACGACAAACTTAAACATAAATCATTCTGATTTAGAGAATATACCTTCTTTAGAGAACCCGTGAAGGTATTTCTTGTGGAAAGACTCGATGGTGAGCCGTTGGTTTCTTCACAAATCCTGAATACGGGCTACTAAAACACCGACGTTTGGGACTAGTATTCTGCAGCAGCACAAACAATGAACATTTATTTTGCACGGGCTACGTCTCAATCAAATACATCCGCATGTCGTCCTTTCCGCATCTGTGAAAGTTGGAAGGTGCAGAGCTAGAGTTGTGTTTTCAGCCATGAGACATCCCCAACAATCGGTCTCTTACGGAAAACGCCGTAGTTGTCCCAACTATTATGACCGCGACTATGGAAAGATTGACTCACACGAAACAGGTGTTCTCCGTTTTGTTCTAACCATGGGACTTTTCTGAAGTCGGTACATCCATCTGTCAACCTCTGAACTATTTGGCTACCACTCTATGGAAAGGGAGTCTCTCACGAACACTTACATGTCAGTTGTTTTGCTTAGGATCCTCACAAAAAATGAATGGAAGTATGGGAATAGTTAGTGCCTAAAATAAGGGGTAAATACACAAACAAACAAAAAAATCCTGATATTTCTTATATCTCTCAGATAAGACAACACTTCAGAACAAGTAGAATTTTGGGGAACTATCTTTATCCATGTATGAATATGTTATTCAATGTGTTCTATGGGCTATTAGGAAAAAGGCAAATTCAATGTTTAATCAAATCATTTTTATATATATATTTTTATACTTAAAAGGTCTTAAACCCACCATTAGACTTTAGAGCCCTCCAAACGCAACTCCAGTTCCACTGCATTTCTTCATTGTTCCATATAATAAGGGACTTGATTAGATCTGGGACTACCAGGTATGTGCAATTAATTATCAGGTAGAACAGAAAACCAGCAGACTCCGGACCTCAGTAGGGTCAGAGTTGAATCCTATGCTCTTAGGGGGTTATTAAAATGACCTGGTATATCCATCGGGTCCCAGAGGGTTACTTAAATGACCTGGTACTAATTCATGGTACCAGAGGTATTATAATGACACTGCCTACTTATCCATGTCCCAGAGCGTATATAATGAACCTGGTAACTTCCATGGCTCCCCAAGGGTTATTAAATGATTACTGGTACTATCCATGGTCCAGAGGGTTATTAAATGACCTGGTACTAATCATGTCCCAGAGGGGTTATTTATAATGACCTGGTACTATCCATGTCCAGAGGTTATTAAATCTCAATCATAAACAAAAAGAGAAAGAAACAAAAAATACAAAAAGCGCCACCTTTTATCAAAACAAAATTCTAATCTATTTCTAATAAATACAATGTAACGAATATAAAGCCCCATTAGACACCAGCATAATCTACTTTCTGAACAGCAATGGGAATTATTTTACAAAGGTGTAGGGGGGGCCGAGTATGTGCTTCTATCTATAAGGTTAGCAGATATTTGTAAAGGTATAGGCTATACCTATGTTAGTTTTAAAAAATTATATAAAGATTATACGTATCAAGGTCGCAAAGGCACTTTTTGTAGAGTTGAAAATGATTACAGAGCCAAGCTACAGGCTAACAGTACACATATAATCAATCTTCAGAAACAAACAATCGCTACAAGGCTAACAGTACAACGATATAACAAGCTTTACAGAAAAACAATGCCTACAAGGTCTAACGTACACGATATAATCAAGCTTTCAGAAACAACATGCTACAAGGTCTAATCAGACACAGTATAATCAAGCTTTCAGAACAAACAAACTGCATACAAGGCTAACAGTACACGATATAATCAAGCTTTCAGAACAACAATCTACAAGGCTAACCATACACAGTATAATCAAGCTTCAGAACAAAACAATGCTACCAAGGCTAACAGTACACAGTATAATCAAGCGTTTCAGAAACAACAATGCTACAAGGTCTAACAGTACACAGTATAAATCAAGCTTCAGAAACAACAATGCTACAAGGTTAACAGTACACAAGTATAATCAAGCTTATCAGAAAACAATCTACAAGCGCAACATCTACACAGTATAATCAAGCTTCAGAACAAAACAATGGCTACAAGCTAACAGTACACCGTATAATCAAGCGTTCAGATACAACAATGCTACAAGGGCAAACAGTACACCAGTATAATCTCAACGCTTCAAAAAACCAAATGCTACAAGCTAACATACACGTATAATCAAGCTTTCAGAACAACAATGCAAAAGGCTAACAGGTACACAAGTATAATCAATGATTCCAGAAACAACAATGCTACAAGCGGCTAAAATACACAGTATAATCAAGATTCCAGAACAACAATGCTACAAGGCTAACAGCACACAGTATAATCAAGCTTTCAGAACAACAATGGAGAACATAATTTACAAGTTATAGACCTCTATGTTGCTTTTCTATCAAGGTTAGCGGTATACTGTAAATACCTGTTAACCAAGTTTTCAAAACCAAGCCAATATGTATCACATGTGCTGTCTATAACTTACAGTGCATTTTATTGGGGCGCTATGGAGGGGGTGGAGAAGGAAGTGCTGTTGAATATGTACAACATCAGTTCCCCTCCAAAACGGCACATATTTGGTTAGTAGACACCCTACTGAGTATTTCCCACCCCACTTTAGCTGAGACAGGTAGAAAAGTTTTCTCTCTACAAGCCAATAAGTATCCCATATACTGTGTATTGCATTTCAGTGAATGGAGTTGTTGGAGTAAAGACTTACCAGTATTCTGTAATAAACCTGTTGCCTAGCACAAGAGTCTTGTAGACTCTATTGAGTAATTCCAAAAACATGTCTTTTTTATTTTATTAAAAGTTTATTTATTTGAATATAACCTTCACAATAGCTTTTAACATACCAGTATTTGTGTAAACTTTCAAAAGAAATACGTCAAATTATCAATTTATTTTTTAAAAGATGTTTGCGATGCTGTGAAAATCAGTTGTACCGCATCGGTAAAAAAAACAACAACGATATTCCCAGTTTAGCATGTCTTTGCAGGGGACTCTTATTTATATATATATAAAACGTGATCGTGCTGCCAGCATAATATCCTGCTGCTAGGAGAACGGTAATCGCTTCGCCTGCTAGTTTCACTATGTCTAATCTACAGTAGGGGGAGTGTAGGCCAAACTCGTGATACACATGTCCTCTGCACTTGTTACAATGTTGTCACCACAGTTATAAACTGCAATAGTTACATTGTTAACAGTCATATAAAAAATATAATTTATCCAAACAAATTGAATCATATTTGCAACAACATTACTTATAATTTGATTAATACAAATAAACGATGTGCAATCCAAAGCAAAGTGTGTAAACTGTACAAATAGTCTATTTAGAGTTAATTTAACATAATTTGTCATTCTAAATCGTTATTTTTTTTTCTTCTTCTTCATATGTAAAGGATCTGACTGAATAAAACACATAAAATGTATGCATCTTATGTTTTATATATAACATGTTGTGCTCTGTGAATAAAGGGCAATCCATGTTAGTTGTTGAGGTGTGGCACTTGACCCAGAATGAGAATACTATTCAACTATTCAACTGTAATGATTATTGTTCTAATAGAGGCTTGTGGTATTTGACGATATACAGACCTGTTATTCAGGGTTGATTTGTAGGATAGGCAAACACTATTTTCATGCTACTTTAATACCGAAGTGACTTTATCGTAACAGGTTAGGATAAATTACATAGCATGTTAGGAGAATTAACGTGACCGGTTAGGAAACTGAGGTTAAGATTAGGAAAAGGGTTAGGGTTAGCAAAAATGCTTTTCTAACCTAATGTGAAAATCCCTTTGTATCGAAAGTGGCATGAAAAGAGGTCTGTCTCGTGTAGGATAGACTACTACATGGTACTGTGACAAGGTAGGAACCATGGTTTCGGTCTATGTTTCCCAGGGGACTAATTAGTGCGTATAAAACCACCTCTTTTCTGCAGGATGAGAGCATTTTTTTGTACCTGAAAGTGTGTTTTGAGAACTAAACTGTCTTTCTTGAAGCTAATTATTTAGGGGTGGTTGATTGTACTAAGGTATATGTTGACTCTGATTATCAGTGTTTGTTTGTTCAAGTTTGACAACATTTAATATTACATTGTGTAAATGTATACCACTGTAATAAAATGTATCTATGTTTCAGACTGTTTTCGTATAAATGGACCTAGAACCTTTGGTAAGATACATTCTTCTCCTTCTTCTTCTTCTTCTTCTTCTTCTCCTTCTTCTCCTTCTTCTTCTCTCATTAACAGTGATAGGATGGACAGTTTGGGTATGATCCTAGACATCATCATACATCATTCACTGGGTATGACATGGGTCATGTGTAGGCCTACAAAATTATAGATGGCTCTCAAATGACCACCAGAGGGCACACTCCTACTAGAAAAAAAGGGATTATTAAATGCGTCACAGTGTTAACTGTCATGCTCAAGGGCACATCAACAGATTTTTCACCTAGTCGGCTCGGGGATTTGAACCAGCAACCTTTCAGGGTTATTGGCCCAGTTGCTAGGCTACCTGCCGCTATATATGATGAATACAGTCGGTGTATTTAAATCATTGAACTGTATTAAATAATCCTAATAGAATGTAGAAGAACGACCAACAGACATTTCAATTATTTTATAGCCCCATTTATTTCCACCTGTTTGTTGCAAAATAATAATTTGTCTGAATATATATATAAATATATATATATTCACACTTTCTATATTGTATGTAGGACACATTTTATCTGTACTGTATGTGTATTTATTATGGATCCCCATTAGTTCCTGCCAAGGCAGCGGCTACTCTTCCTGGGGTTTATTATGGATCCCCATTAGTTCCTGCCAAGGCAGCAGCTACTCTTCTGGGCGTTTTTTGGATCCCGCATTAGATTTCCTGCCAAGGCAGCAGCTACTCTTCCTGGGGTTTATTATGGATCCCCATTAGTTCCTGCCAAGGCAGCGGCTACTCTTCCTGGGGGTTTATTATGGATCCCCATTAGTTCCTGCCAAGGCAGCGGCTACTCTTCCTGGGTTCCAAACACATTAAGGCACTTATATTACATATAAAACAACAGATAAAACAGTACATTATATAACATTATTACACCACTACATATCTACAATACAACATGTATAWTACCACCACTACATGTCTACAATACAAAATGTTTAATACCACCATACAACAATATCATAATGTATGCAGTATACATGTCTCTGTACATACAGTAATACAAATCAAGCATGAATTGAAACTGCAATTTTTCCACTCTCCCTAACTAAGGGAACAATCACCCAATAATGAACTAAAGAAACCTAACGTTACTCCTTAGTCCAAGGACCTTACATGTTCTGTTTAAAGATGAAGTGGCTCTGGAAGCCAAATTCAATCCAAACCTGAATCGATTCTCAATTGCAGTACGGTTCTAGAAACACGAATCCCTTTTTAAATAATTTCCCAAATGCAAAATACACTAAATATACACTGTACGCCGTTTTAACCGGTTTCAACGCAGTTGCAGCCGACAGTATTTTTCAGTGACAACACGTTTGTCATCTTCCACTTACACACAGGTGTTCGGAGACGCTGATAACTAATTAGCACAGGTAGTCCACTCTGTCTTCCGTATGTTTTCCCTAAACTAGTGCTGTAACYTGGAAARACGGCCSTGTGGGAACCTTAACCCTATAAAAGGTGTGTATCAATTTAACCTTTAAAAAAWWAATAAAGATAAGGTCCTTATGCTTYCAAAACCGTACCGCAAACGATGCGTGTTAAATGTTCAGACCGAGCGTCGCGGCTCTTAAAACAAAACTCTCCCGTACAGAAGACGCCTTCGTCTAATGATGAATCTTGTGTGTAATGCYATGGAACTGAGAGCAATTATCGCTTGCTAGGAGAACACCAGGGCARCAGGGCACCCACTGAAAAGTTTATAGTTTATATAAAAAATGTAAGAAGTTTAACAAATCAACCTTTCATCACCACATACACTGTGTACTTAATAACATTATAAAATGTAATCCAAGAAAATAAGGAAATAACATATTTGAATTTAGATTATACATCATTATGCAGTTATGAACCTGTGATAAGACTAATGTCCTATCCAGGGATGTACTTCTGCCTCACGCTGCAGAAACAAAACTCACTGCCCTATGGGCCGTTTTGGCATGCACAAGGCCACTTACTAACTACTTACTAGGCAGGTAGAATGCTAATAAACTAGTAGATAAATAAATCTTTCTTGTTGATAGTGCTCTACCTAAATAGATCTGTCTTGGTGGTGCTCTACCTAAATAGATCTCAGGTGTAGGACACAGAGACTTGTTAGTTAGTCACATCAGAGTCTGAGTCGAGTTAGGAGTCTTTGACTACCTCAGGCAGTGGCTGAAGTATGTTTTGATGTCATCATGGACTACGTCTGGCAGTTGTTGAAGTGCATTCTCCTCTTTAGCTTCTCGGGCTGGTGGGACGCCATGAGCGAGAACTCCCGAAAGATGTGATATGTTGTGTCACCTGCAAGAGGGGACATTACAGTCACAAGGGGGCGCCATTCGGGCATTGTAGCTCCCCAAGGAATTAGAGTAGCATTGGTCCTGGGCATTAGTGTGGCTGTGTGGGTTAGTGAAGGAACACACACTACCGGCCTGGACCAGAGATAGAACTAGCGATACCTTGATTTGATTTGATCAGAGGTTCAGACTAGATCACTAGATAGCCCACAGATAATCTGTCACCCCGTGTGGTGTTAAATGAAGGCCACTGGTTCAGAGATCCCGGTGTTAGTAAAACACAGTATCAGGACTAGATCAGAACATCTACTATCGGAAAACTAGAAAAACTGTCAGGTAATTATCAGGATTGGTTTCCGTACTTCAGTATGGCACTGGTCTAAAATGATTGGACAGGTATAGATCTAATGCCCTACAGTAATGTTCTATAGATCTATTTCCCTTATAGTGCATTCTATAGTAATTTCTATAGATCTAATTGCCCTACAGTATTCTATAGTAGATGTTCTATAGAGTCTAATGTCCTACTAGTATTCTGATAGCAATATTTCTATAGCTTAATTCCCTACAGTATTCTATTAGTAATGTTCTATAGATCTAATGTCCTATAGTATTCTATAGTAATAATTTCTATAGCTTTTAATTCCCTACCAGTAATTCTTAGTAAATGTCTATAGGATCTAATGCCCTATAGTATTCTATAGTCAATGTCTACAGATCTATTCCCCTATAGTATTCTATCAAGAATGTTCTATACGGATCTAATCTGCCCTCATTGTATTCCCCATAAGTAATTATTTCTATAGCTTTAATTCCCGCCTACATATTCTATAGTAATGTTCTTATAGACCAATTGCCTATAGTATTCTTATAGTTAATGTTCTATAGATCTTACTTTCCCTATAGTATTCTATCCAGTAATGTCTATAGATCTAATTTCCCTACAGTCATTCTTGTAGGTAATGTTCTATAGATCTAATGGCCCTATAGTATTCTAAGTAATTGGGGTCTACAGTATCTAGTCCTCCCTATAGTATTCTATAGTAATGTTCTATAGATCTATTTCCCTATAGTATTCTATAGTAATGTTATATTGCCCATCCCTGAAGCTGGAGTGAGTAATTCTTCTGACCAATCAGATCAGCACTTTTCCTTATGATTGGGCAACAGATCAGAATTCGGGCCGCCTGTGTAAACGCAGCCATAGTGGTGAACATCCTGACCACCTTTCCTGAGTGTTGATCCCCTAGAGATAGAGGACTCCCCTAGAGATAGAGGAATCTTTATATCTGTGCCATTAAAGGATCTGTGGCGTCATGGGCAGCACCATTGAGGCAACAAACCATAGGAATCCCCACCCAGTTGACTACTTTGACTACTTTAAAATGGTGGAAGCCAGGGTGGAAGCCCTCAATGGCGCTGCCCATGCTAAAACAGCCTTGCTAAAACAGCCTAAAACGGCCTCTATCATTCTCTATGGTTGATCAAAATCTGCTCTGTGTCATATCATTCTTCTTGAATCTGTCGTTCTGCCCCCTGAACAAGGCAGTTAACCCACTGTTCCCCAGGAGGCTGACAGTTAACACACTGTTCCTAGGCCGTCATTGTAAAATAAGAATTTGTTCTAAACTGACTTGCCAAGTTAAATAAAGGTTAAATAAAAATAAAATAAAAATCTTCCCTATGGCTGTGTTGGTTCCTACGAGTATTTAGTGAAGTATAACTATAAGCTAAGTGTAGAAAGTATATCTCTTCGTTCTTATAGTGTTTTGGAGGTAAGCTTCTTAATTCATAGCAATCCATTGGGAGGCACCGGGTTTCCATTTTGATAACAACGAAAACAGATATTTATTTTCTCGTTCTCTGGTAAGAAGTTTAGCCAAAAAAGTGTTACTGGTGGGCTATCGGGGGTATGTAGACAAAATTCAAAATAAAACCCAATGTGTTTTCAGTCCTGTGGTAAATACTGACGAGCATGATTTGTAATGATTGTGAAAGCTGGGATAGAACGGGTCGTTGCAATCACCAAACTTCTGTAGCCTACTTCCCTCACAGCTGTCCATGTTTAGAAAAGCGTTGATCCATTGATAAGCAGAACAATATTATCACACAGTGGGAAGAGACCGAAGATAGATTAACAATACCAGTGAGGTCACCCAACCACATTTTCTCCCAAAGCAAGTGTGTTTGCGTGTGTGTTTTGTGTTTGTTT
>NW_019943314.1:228398-230367 GCF_002910315.2 Salvelinus sp. IW2-2015
GTGTGTGTTTTGTGTTTGTTTATGTGTGTGTGTTTTGTGTTTGTTTATGTGTGTGTGTGTTTTGTGTTTGTTTATGTGTGTGTGTGTGTGTGTGTGTGTGTGTGTGCACACCATTTGAAGAGAGATTGAGGTTCCTTAAATATATGATCATGTACACCAGTAGGACAGAGAGATGGTCAGAGCTATCTGGGATCCCTGTGACATTCCTCTCCTAAACCTAACCTTAGCCCCTACCCTTATCCGAACCTTAATAACCCTTTCTTAACCATTTTACATTTCAACTTCCGATAGGTTAGGGATGTCCCCAAGGATCCCGGATAGCATGGACCACAGAGAGGGACACCAAACACACCATACACCCAAGGCGAGATAGACCATGATGCATCACTCACTCTATCCCGAACACTATCCTTGCGCTTTACCTTCCTGCTGGTCTCCATGGCAACGCCTGTAGCAACGGAAGCAACAACAGTCGTCAGTTTATTCTTTTTCTCAGATAGCAGTCAACAAAACACTACAAACCTACTTTGGCTGTGTCTTATTCCCTATACACTGAGTTTTCAAAACATTAAGAACACCTGCACTTTCCATTACATGGACTGACCAGGTGAAAACATCTAAAACCCAACCTGTTAAAACAGTATCTTAAGTAGCTTAGTGGTTAGAGCGTTGGGCCAGTAACCAAAAGGTTGCTGGATCGAATCCCTGAGCTGACAAGGTAAAAATCTGTCGTTCTGCCCCTGAGCAAGGCAGTTAACCCACTGTTCCCTGGACGCCGTGGATGTTGATTAAGGCAGCCCCCCCCGCACCTCTCTGATTCAGAGGGGTTGGGTTAAATGCAGAAGACACATTTCAGTTGTACAACTGACTATATATCCTCCTCACCTCGCTCCCCATAAAATAAAACCTGAATCTTGCACTTGACCCTCCACCCCGCCTTTCTAGCTTTGACTCTACTGATAGCTACTTTATTGAGGGAGAACAATACTTTATATGACTGTGATATGTGGTTGTCTCACCTAGCTATCTGAAGATGAATGTACTGACTATGACTGTGATATGTGGTTGTCCCACCTAGCTATCTGTAGATGAATGTACTGACTATGACTGTGATATGTGGTTGTCTCACCTAGCTATCTGAAGATGAATGTACTGACTATGACTGTGATATGTGGTTGTCCCACCTAGCTATCTGTATTGACTGTGATATGTGGTTGTCTCACCTGTATCTGAAGATGAATGTACTGACTATGGATGTGAATTATGTGGTTGTCTCACCTAGCTATCTGAAGATGAATGTACTGACTATGACTGTGATATGTGGTTGTCTCACCTAGCTATCTGAAGATGAATGTACTGACTATGACTGTGATATGTGGTTGTCCCACCTAGCTATCTGAAGATGAATGTACTGACTATGACTGTGATATGTGGTTGTCCACCTAGCTATCTGAAGATGAATGTACTGACTATGACTGTGATATGTGGTTGCTCACCTAGCTATCTGAAGATGAATGTACTGACTATGACTGTGATATGTGGTTGTCCACCTAGCTACCTGAAGATGAATGTACTGACTATGACTGTGATATGTGGTTGTCCACCTAGCTATCTGAAAGATGAATGTACTGACTATGACTGTGTATGTGGTTGTTCACCTAGCTATCTGAAGATAAGTACTGACTATGACTGGTGATATGTGGTTGTCTCACCTAGCTATCTGAGATGAATGTACTGACTATGACTGTGATATGTGGTTGTCCACCTAGCTATCTGAAGATGAATGTACTGACTATGACTGTGATATGTGGTTGTCTCACCTAGCTATCTGAGATGAATGTACTGACTATGACTGTGAATATGTGGTTGTCCCACCTAGCTACATCTGAAGATGAATGTACTGACTATGACTGTGATATGTGGTTTGTCACCTAGCTATCCGAAGATGAATTCGACTACTGTAAGTCGT
>NW_019943314.1:230392-250395 GCF_002910315.2 Salvelinus sp. IW2-2015
AAAACTGACACGATTACTGAACTAATTGAACTAGTCTGATTATGTGAAGCTGTTTCTGCCTAGCTTACTGTTAGAGAAAGTACTGACTATGACTTGATATGTGGTTGTCCACCTACTATCTGAAGATGAATGTACTGACTATGACTGTGATATGTGGTTGTCCCACCTAGCTATCTGAAGATGAATGTACTGACTATGACGTGATATGTGGTTGTCTCACCTAGCTATCGTAGATGAATGTACTGAACTATGACTGTGATATGTGGTTGTCTCACTAGCTATCTGAATATGAATACTGACTATGACTGTGATATGTGGTTGTCTCACCTAGCTATCTGAAGATGAATGTACTGACTATGACTGTGATATGTGGTTGTCCCACCTGCTATCTTAGATGAATGTACTGACTATGACTGTAATGTTTGTTGTCCACCTAGCTATCTGAAGATGATATGTACTGACTATGTGACTGTGATATGTGGTTGTCCCACCTAGCTATCTGTAGGATAGAGATTCTGTACTGTGACTATGAACTGCTGATTGATTGTGGTGTTGTTCTCACCTAGCTATCGTAGATGAATGTAACTGACTATGACTGTGTATATGTGGTTGTCCCACCTAGCTATGTAAGATGAATGTATGACTATGACTTCTGATATGTGGTTGTCCCACCTAGCTATCTGAAGATGAATGTACTGACTATGACTGTGATATGTGGTTGTCCCACCTAGCTATCTGAGATGATGAATGTACTGACTATGACTCTTGATATGTGGTTGTCCCACCTACGCTATCTGAAGATGAATGTACTGAGCTATGACTGTGATATGTGGTTGTCCCACCTAGCTATCTAGTAATGAAGTTACTGACATATGACTGTGATATGTGGTTTTCACACCTAGCTATTCTGTGTAGAATGAATGTACTGACTATGACTGTGGGATAATGTGGTTGTCCCACCCTAGCTATCTGATAATGTCGACAGACTGACTATGACTTATATTTGTCCCTCACTAGCTATCTGTAGATGAATTGTACCTGACTATGACTGTGAATAGTGTTTGTCCCACCTAGCTATCTGTAGATGAAGTACTGACTATGACTGTGATATTGGTTGTCTCCGACCTAGCTAATCCTCTTGTAGATTAACTGTTACTGACTATGATTGTGAATTTTTTGTTGTCTCACCTATCTATTCTGGTAGATCAACTGTATCTGACTATTGACTGCTGATATTCCAACTTCTGTCCCGTTTTGAACGCCACCTAGCTATCTGAAGAAATGAAATGTAACGAACTATGACGTGTGATATTTGTCTCACCTAGCCTATCTGAAGATTAATGTACTGACTAGACTGTTGAATGTAGTTGTCGAAACTGCTCTATAGCTGTCTGTAGATTGAATGTAAATCTCTCTCTTCTTGGATAAAGCATCTACTAAATGACTCCATGTGAAAATGTATAGGACCATGTGGGAATTTATTAGCTTGTTGACACAAGTGGACAAGCTCTGAGAAACATGCTGTTTCCTCGCTAACACCCAACAGTAGACCTATAGCCTCTCTTGTCCTAGCTAACACCAACAGTAGACCTAATAGCTCTGGTCCGCTAAACCAAACAGTTAGCACTATAGCTCTCTGGTCCCTCGCTAAACCAACAGTAGATATAGCTCTGGCGTCCTGCCCTAAACCCCAACAGAGACTATAGCTCATGGTCCTGCTAAACCAACAGTAGACTATACCTCTTGGTCCTGCTAAACCAACAGGTAGACTATAGCTCTGTCCTGCTAAACCAACAGTAGACTATAGCTCTGCGTCCTGCAAACCAACGAAGTAAAACTTATTTAGCACTTGTTCCTTGCCTTAAAACCAACAGTATACGCTATAGCCTCTGGTCCTGCTAACACAGAACCCAGTAAGACATACGACGCCTTCTGGCTTCCCTTCCATCTTGCAAACCAACAGTCAGGCTATATGTCTCTGGTTCCTGCCTAAACCAACAGAGGTCTGGCATAAAGTGATCTCTTTTTATCTCTCTGGATAAGAGCATCTGCTAAATGACAAAAATGTGAATCCAGGTGAAAGTTATGATCCCTTATTGATGTCACTTTCTAAATCCACTTTAATCAATGTAGATGAAGAGGAGGAGACAGGTTAAATAATTATTTTTAAGCCCTGAGACAGTTGACACATGGATTGTGTATGTGTGCCATTCAGAGGGTGAATGGGCAAGACAAAAGATTTAAGTGCCTTTTGAACGTGGTATTAGTAGTAGGTGCCAGGCGCACCGGTTTGAGTGTGTCAAGAACTGCAACGCTTCCTAATGTTTAGTATACTCAGTGTATAGTGCACTACTTTTGAACTAGGACTCTGGTCAAAAGTAGTGCACTATGTAGGGAATAGGGTGCCATAGGGCTCTGGACTAAAGTAGTGCACTATATAGGGAATAGGGTGCCATAGGGCTCTGGTCTAAAGTAGTGCACTATGTAGGGAATAGGGTAGCATTTGGGAAACAGACAGTGTATTTTTCTTCTCAGAGAAGGAGACAGAAGAGAGTTGGGTAAAAGAAAGACCTCTCTGAGATGAGTATATGACCTGTTGATCTGGCTCTAGCTTCATGGGACTGTGCTGTGCCTTGTTGAATGCTTAAGGTGAGGTGGTGTGTTGACGCAGTTACAGTATAGACGAGGGAATTACCCTGCGACCAGTGAGTAATGTTCTCCCAACGTTCCAGTAACATTKCAACCGCAAAGTTACGGCAACGTAGAGAGAAGGGTTGTTTACAAGGAGAGAAGACAACAGGAGTCAGAAATGAGGCAGAAGCAGTCCAAGCAAGGTTAGGAGTTCAAGAGTTTCTTGGTTTTATTCTCTTTATGCATTTTTTTTTAAATCACCATCTCAGTGTTTTCTAAAACCAAGGAACAAAGAAAGTTATTCCAAAGATATCCAAATGTAGAGATATTAATACAAGGATGTTTGTTTCCCCCAAGTAGTACAGAGAGACAGCTATGTCACAATATTCCAAAAGATTGTACAGAAAGATGTTTGGAAGAAGAGAACAGAATCAGAACAGATGGAAGGGAACCGGCAGGGTTCCGTGGTGGAATGCGGAAGTCAGAATAGAGCAGTTGGAGTCAAGAGTTAAAATAAAATTTAAAAAAAGCGTTTTTATTTACAGCATGTTTGTTTGTTTAGAAGCATCCTTTAACCCCAATGTTAAAACACTAAGAAACAACAGCCATGACTTCAGCTGGGCTAGGTTACCACCCTATTTAGTCACAGTCCCTGGTCAAATATATCCAATTTATCACTCCCATCGTTTTACTTTGAATTCAAAATACTTTCAGATGGTTATTGCAGAATATCACCTGCTGCCGCACTTCAATTGATGAAAATAATAATTGTTCCGTGACTATCTTCTTTTGAACATTTTGTAAAAACACTGTTTCTACCACTTTGTTTGACTGTACCACTTGTTATCAGATGTTAAACGCTGTATTTATGTCTTCCCGCTGAAGTTAAACTGATTGATGCCTAACAACACRGTTGCACACTTCCCTTTTCCAAAGTCTTTGGCAGAGAACAAAAAAAACAAATTAAAACTACTTTAGGACTTCATGCCAACGTAGTTGAGGAACAAACAGAGGTTGGCTAGCTAATGAAAAATAGTTCAGCTCTACGTTTCATTAAAAAAGGAAAAAMAAATCAAATTGACAAAAACAGTGAAGCTATAGCTGGTCCATAAGTGGACGTAGAGATGGCACAGAGGTCCATAGGTCTACCAAAGAGACAGGAGGAAGTTGATTTAGGACATCAGAGGAAGTGGCTGTACTGTACAGTAGCTCATGCTTTTTAACAGGACTGCACAGCACCARGAGGGGACCAATAGGAGACTATCAWGCTCCGAATGCAGACAGCATTCTAGAACGCCCCCAAGAACTACGCAGCATTCTAAAACGCCCAAGAGCATATTCTAGAACGCGTACATACGTTCTAGAACGTTCTGGTCACAACCYAAAAGCATGCAGAATATAATGAGCATTGAGCAATGATGACCGGAGAAGACAGTCAGTTGTAACCATAGAATTACAATGGGTTTTGATGATAATTCAATGGGTCTAGCTCTTCCTCTCCCTACCTACTATTAGGGACAGTTACCAATGGCCCCTGATTCAACCAAAGCACCGCTGGTGTGGTCGTGAAGAAGATGTCTTTATCAGTAAACACTGAATGACTGCAATCAAAAAAGGTTTGAAATATAGATATAGAAACACGTAATCYCTAGAATGTCTATCAATAAATGACATTTTTCAAAAAGTCTAGTACAGTAATTCTAGGTATAGTTCAGTGGGAACGTTGAAGGGACAGGGTTGGTGAAACCCTTGTTTAGAACTGAAGCCAGAATGTGTTTGTGGCACGATGACGCAAGACCAGACCAAAACATATCCAGTCAGAAAAAAAAAGTGAGGATATCGAAAAGTTTGAAAGATTTAAAAAAAGGAAAATAATTTACAGAAACATATAAATTCTGAATCCCAATAATCATCATTGCACTAGTCCCTCTGGGTTCAACGTAAGATTACAACATTCCAATAACTCCCCGGTTTCCCAGAAATCATGTATGGAAGATTCCCGAAGTGGAATTTTGCTTCCCTATTTTAACATAAATAAACGAATACAAACAAAAAGACAGAAACTCAACAAGCAAAATGAGAGAGCATGACGTAAAACACGACAACAACTATAAAGAAATCACTTTACTGTAAGAAGGGAAAGTCGTTTTTTACATTAAGATATCATCGTAATAATAATATAACATTTAATCCTCACAAGTAACAACAAAGCAGGTGCTTGTCTCTTGTTCCGTCCATCAGTCCTTCGGGAATTCTCATCACATTTTAAAACCACTTCACCCCTCCATCCGTCCCTTCCCATTACGCACACAGTAAACCATGACGACCACCACCTTCACAGACTAACGCAGTGGACCTTCCTTGACCATGCCTATAGCAGCCACACAACACCCACTTCCATATCACTGTAACCTCGTGCCACCGTAGAAACAACAGCTGGAACAAGTACTGCCCTGCACATCTAGCCACTGAATTACATCTAACCTAGATCTCCCACGGAATTACATCTAACCTAGATCTCCCACTGAATTACATCTAACCTAGATCTCCCACTGAATTACATCTAACCTAGATCTCCCACTGAATTACATCTAACCTAGATCTCCCACGGAAGATATAAGGACAAAAAGCTTCCTTTTCAGACCAGATTTAACCCTTTAAGGAATACGGAGTTATGGACATACTGTAATCATGCCCTTATTTCTCAATCGACAGATTCTAATGAATTATAACACAATGGGCCGCTGATAAATTCTTATGGTACTATCAAATTCTGGAATATAAACTACTGTAAAATGCTGAATAGAACACTATAATATAATGATCTAAACTACTGTAAAAATGCTGAATAGAACACTATAATATAAATGTTCTAAACTACTGTAAAATGTGAATAGAACACTATATAATATGTTCTAAACTACTGTAAAATGCTGAATAGAACATATAATATAATGTTCTAAACTACTGTAAAATGCTGAATAGAACACTATAATATATGTCTAAACTACTGTAAAATGCTGAATAGAACACTATAATATAATGTTTTAAACTACTGTAAATGCTGAATAGAACACTATAATATATATGTTCCAAACTACTGTAAAATGCTGAATAGAACACTATAATATATGTTCTAAACTACTGTAAAATGCTGAATAGAACACTATAATATAATGTTCTAAACTACTGTAAAATGCTGAATAGAACACTATAATATAATGTTTTAAACTACTGTAAAATACTGAATAGAACACTATAATATAATGATCTAAACCACTGTAAAATGCTGAATAGAYCACTATAATATAATGATCTAAACTACTGTAAAATGCTGAATAGGACACTGTAGAATAATATTGTAAAGACTCTGTGGAAGCTTAGGTCCTTACTGGTAAGAGAGGGAGGAAGAGGGAAGGTAATACATGGACAGGAAGTCCTACACTAAGAAAAAAAGGGTTCTTTGGCTATGTCCACAGGAGAACCTTTTTTGGTTCCAGGTAGAACTATTTTGGGTTCCATGTAGAAACCTCTGTGGAAAGGGTTCTATATGGAACTCAAAAGGGTTCTACCTGGAACCAAAAAGGGTTCTTCAAAGGGATCTCCTATGGGGACCGCCGAAGAGACATTAATGGTTCTAGATAGCACCTTTCTTTCCCTCTAAGAGTGTACAAGAGGCAGGAGTGTTGAGCAGTATAGCGAGTAAACGGCCTGACAGTGAGAACCACAGACAAGACTATTAGYAGCAGCCAGATACACTGTGTTTCACTCAGTTTATAATATGAATGGRGTGGAAAGCAGAGAGCGATGTGGTTAAAAGACCTGGATGTAGACACCAGGTTAGCAAGAAGAGAAGCATGTTGTTGGAAAGATAAAATGACGTTGATCTGCCCTACGGTCAGTAGGCCCTTGTTTCTCTCACCTCGCTCATCTTCTCTTCACACACACACACACTCCCAGTAGATGTTGCTCTTAGACACAGATCTAMAATCAGCTTTACCCTCTACAAATCATAACCCTAACCACTTACGGTAACAATGCAAAACTGACTCCAGACCAGTTTATCTAAGGGCAACTTCATCCTACTACTCTGCGCTGTATGATATGCCTCTCCATGCCCAGTTAGTAGTGGCTAAGCTGTATTCCAAATTGCACCCTATTCCCTATGTAGTGTACTACTTTTGTAGTGGGTCCAGGTTAAAAGTAGTGCACTACATAGGGAATAGGGTACCAATAGGCCTCTGGTCAAAAGTAGTGCACTACTTAGGGAATAGGGTACAATTTGGGATGTATTCTGCCTCAGTGGCGCCCCCTAGCAGTAGTCTATGGTGAGGCAGATGAACTCCTGAATACATTTCCTGTACTGATGTTCAGTTGGGGAGCTGCTGGGGTATTGACCTGGCTGACCAAGTGGACCCTCCGCCTCGCGCATCTCCTCGTTCATCCGTGCTAACCGCAACCTGGGAGAGAGAGGGAGAGCGTGATGGAGGAAAGGGAGAGGGTGGGGGAGAGGTAGGAGAAGGTGGGTAGGTTTGGAGAGGTAGGAAAAAGATATAGAAGAGAAACAGAAAACAGAATAATATTAACAAAAGTTTGGGTAACATTTTATATTGACATTTTAGTCATTTAGTGAGGCGGGGGGGGATGCTGGGAGATTATTTAAGGTACTTTTAGAAGAGGTATCAGATGTTTTCGGTGAACACTTACAGTGTAACAATATCGGCGTTAGCGGCCTGGACAGCCATGCTCAGAGGGTCGTGACCTTCCTCATCCACCTCCGTCTGACAAGCCCCTCTCTTCAGGAACAGACACACCTGACTAGAGAGAGACAGAGAGAGAGAGAGATAGATGGATATGGATATATATATATATATATATTTATATATTATATAGAGAGAGAGATAGATGGATAGATATATATATAGAGAGAGAGAGAAGAAGAGAGAGAGAGAGGGAGAGAAGAGTTGGATAAGAATATATATATAGAGAGAGAGAGAGATATGATGATAGAATATAATATTTATATATATATATATAATATTATATATAAGAGAAGAGAGCAGAGAGAGAGAGAGATATAGAGATATAGAGATATATATAGAGAGAGAGAGATATAGAGATATATATATATAGCAGAGAGAGAGATATAGAGAAAGAGAGAGAGAGAGAGAGAGAGATAAATGAACCTGCCAACGGACAGACACCTGACTACAGAATGGATGAAATAATATTGTGATTGATGGGTTCGAATATGATTGACACTATGACTAAATAGATGAAGTGCATCAAATCAGATGGCTTCTTCATCACAAAACCTTTTGATGTTGGCAATTATTTTAATGATTACTTCATTGGCAAAGTGGGCAAACTTAGGCAGGAAATACCAACGAACAGTGAGCCATCGTATTTATGCATTAAAAAAAACAAATAATGAAAGAAAAGCATTGTAAGTAAGCATTTTGTAAAGTTAAAGTTGACAATTTAGATGGAAAGCTACTGAGGATGGTGGCTGACTATAGCCTCTCCTATCTGTCATATTTTTTATTTGAGTCTAGAGGAAAGTATTTGCCCTCAGGCCTGGAGGGAAGCCAAAGTCATTCCGCTACCCAAGAGTGGTAAAGCGGCCTTTACTGGTTCTAACAGCAGACCTATCAGCTTGCTGCCAGCTCTTAGCAAACTGTTCGGAAAAATGGTGTTTGACCAAACACAATGCTACTTCTCTGTAAACAAATTAACAACAGACTTTCAGCATGCTTATAGAGAAGGGCACTCAACATGTACTGCACTGACACAAATGACTGATGATTGGTTGAAATAAATTGATAATATGAAGATTGTGGGAGCTGTAATGTTAGATTTCAGTGCAGCCTTTGATATTATTGACCATAACATGTTGAGAAAACGTGTGTGTTATAGCTTTTCAACCTCTGCCATATTGTGGATTCAGAGCTATCTATCTAATAGATCTCAAAGGGTTTTCTTTAATGGAAGCTTCTCTAATGTCAAATATGTAAAGTGTGGTGTACCACAGGGCAGCTCTCTAGGCCCTCTACTCTTTTCACCAATGACCTGCCACTGGCATTAAACAAAGCCTGTGTGTCCATGTATGCTGATGATTCAACCATAGACGCATCACCAACCATAGCTAATGAAGTCACTGAAACCCTTAACAAAGAGTTGCACTCTGTTTTGGAATGGTTGGCCAGTAATAAACTGGTCCTGAACATCTCTAAAACTAAGTGCATTATATTTGGTACAAATCATTCCCTAATCTCTAAACCTCAGCTGAATCTGGTAATGAATTGTGTGGCTATTGAACAAGTTGAGGTGACTAAATTACTTGGTATTACCTTAGATTGTAAACTGTCATGGTCAAAACATATAGATTCAATGATTGTAATGATGGAGAGAGGTCTGTCCGTAACGAAGAGATGCTCTGCTTTTTTGACACCACACTCCAAAAAGCAAGTCCTGCAGGCTCTAGTTTAGTCTTATCTTGATTATTGTCCAGTCATGTTGTAAAGTGCTGCAAAGAAAGACCTAGTTAAGCTGCAGCTGGCCCAGAACAGCAAACATGTTTTGCTCTTAATTGTAATCAGAGGGCTGATATTAATACTATGCTGCCAGTCTCTCTTGGCTAAGAGTTGAGGAGAAACTGACAGCATCACTTCTTATTTTGATAAGAAACATTCATGTGTTGGTTATATACACTCGGTACTGGTACTGGTGGTGTTGGTGATTTTAACGCAGGGAAGCTGAAATCCATTGTACCCCCATTTTTTTACCCCATGCTAATCTACAGGAATGTTTCCTTTTTACCCCATGCTAATCTACAGGAATGTTTCATTTTTACCCCACCCATGCTAACTACAGGATGTTTCATTTTTACCCCCATGCTAATTCTACAGGAATTTTCAATTAAATTAACCATCCTATTGCTAATAGCTAACAGGAATGTTTCATTTTTACCCCCATGCTTTAATTCATTTGGACATGTGGAATTGCAGGCGAATGTGTACATTTATAATAGCACGTCGAATCACTTGATTGGTGTGCTCAACTCCACCCTATAGGCATAAGTTCTTCAAGATTTTTAACATCGAATTTTTACTCCAGACGTCTAAATATGGACTTAATCAAAGGTGTATAGGTTCTAGTTCTCTCTACCCTCACGCTTCACCAGTTAATTGAAGTGTACATCACTATCTACAGGCGGAGTACTATTTATGTACTTTAGCCGGATATGTGATCGGCCATCCAGCCTAAAGTCTTCTATTGGGAGGAGAATTGTTGAACATTATATCCTTACCTCACCGACCTCGGATGATAAATTGTGGTCGTCTCTCAACCGCATGGAGGTCGTTTTCATTTACCGGGATTGGAATGTACCTCGCATACCGTCATTAAGAACTCTGTAGACATGGACATGTGTTCAGTTTGTCTTCTATCACTCAGCTAATCTGTAGATGAATGTACCTGACTATGACTGGGAATCCCTGATGGCTAAGTCGTCAACCTACTATCTGCTAATGATGACACATGGAGGATTAGCTTTTCGGATATTCCTTATACCACCTGGATGATACGGCGATGTGTGTCCTACATCACCTAGCTATCTGGGGAACTAGCCAGTGAGAATTGTCAACTTGAATTCTACGCGCACCCATGGCGATAATAACTAACATAGGAATGTTGTCTTCTCTACCGCTATTTCTTACGACAGATGAATGCACCTGAACTAAGTGACTGCGTAAAATGTGGTCTGTACTCCCAGGTAAGCGTAATTCCTGAATGTATTAAACCTGTACCTCCGCAATGAACTGTGGACTAAATCTACAGGAAAGTTCAATTTTTGACCTGGTTGTTTCCCACCCTAGCTTATCTGAAGATGAAATGTACTGACTAAGCCCATGACGGTGATAGCTTGATAGGCTATCTGAGGACCCTAGCTTTAGCCTATTTCTACTGTAGATGACCATATGGCTTCCTGCTAGAATGACGTGATATGGTGGTCTATGTCTCACAGAGCGCACCATGTTTCTTAGTCTTAACCCTCACTGCTAAGACATAAGAAGAATGTACTCAGGAATGCTTCCTTTGAGTTACCTATGACCGATTGGGATAAATTGTGTCTGTATCTCACAGCGGATCTCGTTTCCATTTTTTCCGAAGATGAATGCACCGCATGGCTACATAGAAATCTGCGTAAAGGAATGTGTTGTTCATTTTCCTCTTCCCATAATAGCCTAATCCAAGTAATAATGAGCACTAATCATATTAACATGAATGTTTCCTTTTTGGAACTACTGACTGGTGCTCATAGCTAATCTTGAGCGGGAGGATTTTGTCTTCCCTCAATCTCTCTAGGTCACATACCACCCTCCGCAAAGGCTTCGAACATGAAGATACATGAGGACTAAGTGGACTGTGCGATATGTGGTTGTCCCCCACCCTAGCTAATTGAACTAAGTAATGTACCTCTACAGGGAACCTTAGCTGACTCGCTTTGTTATAGCTCGGTTGTCCACCTGCTTCTGAAGATGAATACTGACTATGACCTGTGATCCACATGTGTCGCTAATTTGTCCGCCTACTAGCTAAGGTAATGTGAATATTGAATCCGTATTTATTGTACCACTGACTAATGGACTCGCTCTAAAAATAGTGGTTGGTCCTCAATCTCTAAGCACACAGCGTTAAAATGGATTGTCCATTATTTACACCCTCATGCTAATCTACAGGAATGCTTCCTTTTTACGCGACTATGACTTGTGAATTATGTGCGTCTCGATTTGCCTAACATTAGCCCCTAATTCCAGTGAGGAAAGTATGAGCAATATTCCTTAATCTGTATATAATTAACTTGGTGATATGCCATTGCGTTACCAATCTAACCTAAGGACATGATTCTGTTAACTTTTGGAATAGCCTGACTATGACTGTGATACATGCTATCTACAGGATGTTTCATTTTTAACCCCATGCTAATCTACAGGAATGTTTCTTTTTACCCGCCATGCTAATCTACAGAATGTTTCCTTTTACCCCCATGCTAATCTAAGGAATGTTTCCTTTACCCCATGCTAATCTAAGGAATGTTCTTTTTACCCATGCTAATCTACAGGAATGTTTCTTTTTACCCCATGCTAATCTATCAGGAATGTTCTTTTTACCCCATTGCTAATCTAACAGGAATGTTTCCTTTTTACCCCATGCTAATCTACAGGAATGTTTTCCTTTTTACCCCCATGCTAATCTACAGGAATGTTCCTTTTTACCCCCATGCTAATCTACAGGAATGTTCCTTTTTACCCCCATGCTAATCTACAGGAATGTTTCCTTTTTACCCCATGCTAATCTACAGGAAATGCTTCTCTTTTTACCCCATGCTAATCTACAGGAATGCTTCCTTTTTTTAACCTCCACCTGCTAAATCACGGAAGTCATTTTACCAGCTAAAAGGACGAAGTCGCCTTTTCAGTTAGCACGGAACGTTACTATAAAAATGATGGGTTGGTCTCCCCTGAAGGAAGTCCTTCATATATCCTGCGAAAGTAATGGACATATGATGGGAGATCTTGTACCAACACTTATGTTGACCTCTGATAAGGTGTCTTGGCTTCCCTTACACATTTAAAATGGCATCTCAGAACTGCCACTGATGGAGTGAAATGTCCCACTGAACTGCGGAGACTGTGGAATAGTGGTGGGTGATCCCTCGACATAGCTACTGGAAAGATGAATGGTACTGTACGTACAGATTCATATCGCACTATGACTCAAATGGATAGTTTCCACTGCGCCATTCACACAGGTCAAGCCATCTTGATCACACTTGAAAGTGAACACAGTGGCATCAGATGCTGCCAACTAATGTATCTAGGATGTACGTTGTCCACGCGCTGAGACACAACTGAAAGACCGGATGCTTCGATGCCCAAGTCAGTAACCAAAAGGACCCTACATGATAGTGAGTAGGATAACAGCTTCTATGGTGCCTGTCCCACCGCTAATCTGGACAGATGACCATGATTACCTCGAGCAAGACTACTGACTGAATAATGTGGTATGTTGTTACGTTAATACCTTAAACCATGATTCTATGACACAGTCGAAGTTACTACTCCGGACTTATGAGCCGAGATTATGCAATTGTATAGCGCCGCCTTTGCATTCCATACACTATTAGTCTATCTGATTGACTGCACACGATAACTTAATTCGCTAGCTATTAGACTGCGTTGACTATGATTGGGTTTGTCCTTCAATCTGAGCTAGCCTTAGAAGTCACACGCAAAATTATAACTACGCACCTATCCGCACCTTGTAGGATAAATATGTGTAGGCATTGTCCACCATAACCTAGCACCATGCAATGTTACTCGATTAGGGTAGACTATGACTTGTGACTATGTTGGTTGTCTCCACTTGACGCTAACCACTCATAGTTATGCATAGTACTAAATGTCATGATATTCGTACTGTGAGTATGTGGTTGTCCCCCCTATGCTATCTGTGATGATGTACTGAACTACCGAGTAAGTATGATGGTTATATCCAGTATCACCGAGTGCTACTTATCTGAAGATGAATGCTACCTATGACTGAGTTGGAGTATATTTGGTGGTTGTCACTCCCTACCGTAAGGCTTTATCTGAAATGCGATTGCATTAATTGTTACTCGCGTAACTTTTTCTCTCTCGTATGTTTTTGGTTAAGAAAAATTCCTAGGCTGTTTTGTCTCTCAACCCCGATTGACATAGTTCATGACAGGAATATGAATTGGTATAGGGGATCTTAGAAGTTATGTGATTGGTATCTCACCTTAACTCCTAATTAGCTAATTCGTCGTATGTATGATGGATAAGCCTCGTGTACACTTGGCGCGCAGTACGGAATTGACTGTGTATGTGGTATGTCTGTGGCTGTTTAACCTAGACTAGGCTCGCAAAGCATGGAATCGCCCTTCATACTTGTCGCTTATGACTGGTGATATGGTTCACATCAGGTGCCGCATTTCTGCACGCCAAGCAACTCATACCGCATAGTCTCTATCAGAGAGCCTGATCAAAAGAAGAGAGAGAGTGATATCTGAGTGGAGGAGGAAAATAGTAGGGAGAGAGATCTGGTGAAAAGGATGGAAATATGGCCCAGCAGAGATGAAGTATGCTTGTAGGAGATGACTAGAGGACGGATGGACTGAGTAGGATAGTGGAGGTGGATGGAATAGATGCACACAGCAGCATAGAGAGAGATGGGAGAGAGAAGAGTGAAGAATGGAGAGAGACGTAGGACCGTAAGGGATAGGAGGAACGTAGAGGGAGTTGAGATGATGTGTGGAGCGAACACGAGTAAAGGTATCGGAGTAGAGAAATGAGGGAGAGTAGTGGAGAAAGGGAACATGAAAATGGAGAGAGGGAAATGAGTGGATGGAGGGCCATCACTAGGACAGTATGCGGAGTGAGGAGAGAGAAGATAGGAGGGACTAGGACTATGGAACATGGGGATAGAATGAATGAGTGTGGTGGTACTCACGCGTAGGGAGCTAGTGCTGAGAGGAGAGGGAGAAGAGAGTGTACTGGAGGCAAGGGAAGACTAGATGACTAGTGAATAATAGTGTGTTTTGTCCACCTGAAGGATAGCGGAAAATGGATGGTACTTGGACTATGGACTGTAATAGTGTTGGGTCTCACACCGGTAGGAATCGAGTGTGAAAGGAAGAGAGAGGTACATAGAGGAGACGATAATTGACTGGTAGAGTATAGTCGTTGGAGGTGTCTACACGCGAGCGAAATAGCTGAGATGAATGAGAGACTGAGAAGTTATTGAGGACAGTTGGAATAAAGTGTGGGAGTTGTCGACCTAGCTATCTATGGAATGTACTGGACTATGACTGTGATATGGGATGGGAGATGGTACGCCAAGCCGTAAAGGGTGATACGCTGGTAGGATGAATGTCTGGGACTATGAAGCTGTGATATGTGGTTGTCTCCACCTATGGGTAGGAGCAGGGAAGAGAGTGAGAATGGTACTAAGGGAAGAAGAGAGAGGTAGCAGGATGACGTGATGGAATAGAGGGAGAGAGTGATGGAGGGTGTACAGCAGGGCCAACCGTAGGCTAATCTGAAGATGGAGATGTGGTAGCGTAGGAAGGACTAGGAAATAAGACAATGTAGAATATTGAAGGATGTAGGGTGACATGCGAGCCTAAGGCTATGCGTGAAAGTTATTTGAGAAGATGGTAGGAAGTAGGGAGTAGGAGTAGAAGTAGGAACGATGGAGGGAGAAAGAGGGTAGTGATGTATGTCCCAGCCTGGATGGAAGGGGAAGCTATCAGGTGAAGAGAGAGGTAGGAGAGAGAAGTACAGGGTAGGGAGCTAGATGGTACGGAGGAGTGGTGATAATAGTGGTTAGTGCGAGGCAACGCAGTGCAGCTAGTGTCGAGGGTAGGGAGAGAGAGTGAAGTGGTGAGACGAGAGTGGAGGAGGGAAGAGGGAGCAGAGTGGAATGAAGCATGGGATGATGTAATGTGGAGGAGAGAGTGGAGGAGGGAAGAAGGGAGTGAGTGGTCCCACCTTAGGCAATCTAGAGGAGTAGGAATGTACGTAAGAGGAGAAGGGAGAGTGCTGAATGGGACTAGGTGGAAGATGGTGGTTGTCCCAACAGCTAAGTAATCGAGAGTGGCGGAGTGAGAAGATGAAGTTAGATGACTGAGAGAGAGATGAGTGGAGGTAGGGAGTAATGGAGTGGAGGTTGTCTCAGAAACGTATCTTGAGAGAATGGAGATGGTACTTAGACTGATGAGGAACTGGTGATGGGAGGTAGAGGGGTGTGTGACGCGCAGCCGGAAGTAAAGCTATCTGAAGATGGAAGATGGAGCTAAAGACTATAGAGACTGGATTGTGGAGGATATGTGGTTGGTGCGACACACCAGGTAGGAGGACTGAGAGTGGCTGGAGAGAGGAAGTGGGAGATAAGCTATGGGGAGAAGCAGTAGTGCAGGGTGGGGAATGGAGAAGTTTGTCTCACCTAGGCTATCAGGAGAAGGTGAGAAAGTGTAACTTGAGGGGATCGAGTATGACTGTAGATATGGGTGGGTGAGGGTGGGAACGCACGGCGAGCACGAGTAAGGGCTATGGCAGGAGTGTGAGAAGAATGGAATGTAGGCTGACCACTGATGACTGGTGGAGAAAAGGGTGGTGTGGGTCGGGGATTTGTCCACACAGAGAAGGAAATGAGCAGGATGAGAGACGTGTGGGAGGGAAGAGATAGAAGATGGTAGAGGAGGAGACGCATGAGAAGCTTAATGGTGAGCTGGTGGAATGAGTGATGAGGGTGGTCTAGTTGTCGGGAAACCGGTACTATCGAAGAGTGGGAGAAGAGAATGGTACGAGGACTATACTTGATATTTGGTGGGTTGTCTCACGAGGCTAATCTGGAAGGGATGAATGGTTGACTATGAGCTGGGTGTGATAAGTGGTTGTCCACCTATGCTACCGGCCGTGAAGATGAAATGGTACTGGGGAACTATGACTGTGATATGTGGTATTGGTCTCACCTACGCTACCTGAAGATGATGTACTGGGACTGATGAAACTGGAAAGGTGGATTGCAGGAGAAAGAAGGGAGAGAGAGAGTGGAGGAAACAGGAAGAAAGGGAGAGAGAGAGTGGAGGAGGGAAGAGGGAGAGAGTGAGTGGTGGGGAAGGGAAGCAAGGAGATGTGTGTATCTTCATAGTGTAGTAATCTGCTAGTGGTAGTATCTTCATAGTGTATAAGTAATCTGCATAGTGTAGTATCTTCATTAGTGTAAGTATCTGCCTAGTGTAGTATCTGCCTAAGTGTAGTATCTGCCTAGTGTAGTATCTGCCTATGTGTAGTATCTTCATAGTGGTACTATCTGCATAGTGTAGTAATCTGCCTAGTGTAGTGGATTCGGATAGGGTCGTATGTCCTCTGTAGTATCTGCATAGTGTAGTACTGCATAGTGTAGTATCTGCATAGTGGTGTATCTGCATAGTGGTAGTATCTGCTAGTGTAGTATCTTGCCTAGTGTAGTATCTGCTTTAGTGTAAGTAATCCGTGCCCTAGTGTAGTATCTGCATAGTGTAGTATCTTCACCATAGTGGTAGTATCTGCAATAGTGGGTAGTATCTTGCATTAGTGTAACGTTTATCAGGCTAATTGCCTTGTTAAGTAGTAGTTGAATGGATTAAAACTGCCCTTTGAACGTTAGTAATGACCATTTGTGGATAACATTGCCTAGGTTGTAGGTTATTTCTCCACTTCATAGTTGTTAGAAATGATCTCGTACACTTACGTGTAGTATCTAGATAATTGGCCTATCAGTGTAGGTAATCCTAAACCTTAGGTGTAGTACTCGGGTGATGCCATTGAGTGGTTAGTATTGCTTTTCCATATGCCTCGAGTCCAGTAATCTTGCATAGTGTAGTTCTGCCTAATGGCTATCATTGATACTGACGCATAGTGTTAAGATATCTGCCTATAGTGTCAGTATCTCATAGGTACTAGTTGTGAACCTGTATAGGTTTAAGTATGTATCATGCGCGTAGTTTTGTTCATGCTAAATCCTCGCTCAGCATAGTGTATATCTTCATAGTGTAGTATCTGCCTAGTTTGTAGTATCCTGCCGGATAGATTGGAATAGTGATTCGGTTTGCATACTGTGTAAGGATACTATAATTTCATATCCGGTATAGTAATAACTGCCTAGATAGGTATTGGGTTATCCCTGAAACTACCGTGTAAGGTGATCTTGCCATTAGATGCCGTATAAGTATTTGCCTAGTAGTAGGAAATTAAGTCATGGGTCTCAAGTCGCCTGGTAACGTGTATATTGTAGAATACTTCAGTAAATGGGTATTGATATGCCTGGGAGGTGGTTATGTGCTATCCTGCACCCTAGTGTAGTTAATCGGGGCTGCACTTCTAGGATGATAAAAGATTAGAATCTGGTACCCTTAAGTGTAGTATCTGCTTAGTGTAGATCACTTGACCTAAGTGGGGTAGTAATCATTTTTCATGGGTATGTTTGGTCTACCACCCGTATTCCCTATGCCTGAGAATGATGATGAGTATCTACCGTGCCTAGTGAAACGTAAATGACTATTGGTTGTAGACCCTGGTTGGGAGTGTATGTGGATGATCCTGCCCTAGAATGTAGCTCATCTAAGTCAAGTGGCTAGTTTAATCTGACCTAGTGTCAGTATGGTAAAGACTGAATGTATGCCTACTGTGTAGTGCTAAATCCTATTTCATGACGTGTGGTAAGTTTAATCTTCATAAGTGGTAGGGTATCTGGGTTTCTAGTAGTGTCCCTCAACCGTATCGGTAAGCTCAACAGGTCTTGATACGAGTGGTAGGACAGCTTAACTTAAGTGTCCTTTGTTATCAAAACAGCAGAATCGTACATGAGAGCTTAGGGTGGGATATGGTCGGGTTGGTTCGGATCACCACTAGGCTATCGGAAGGATTACAAGTGTGGCTGTGGTAGTTGGTCGGGTGACGACACAGTGTCCTCCGTAAAGAAAACACAAGTGTTTTACGAATAATTCGAGATCCCATCAGTGTCGTGGTAGTTTTACAATAACTTTGACCATTCAGAGTGTCGTAAGTTTACGGTATCACACAGCTGGGTCTGTGTCGGAACAAATTTTCAGGCAGGAATGGTCCTGTATTGGTCAAAACCTCGGGTCAAGACAGACAGTGTCGTATCAAACAACACTTGTCAACTTTGGGTAGTAGGTTGCTCAGGTAACATATCTGACCACAGTGTCCGTATCTGACCACAAGCTGTCGTATCGGACACAGTGCTCGTCTATCAGACCAACATTGTGTCGTATCAAAAACACAGCTCCCGTCTCCTCCGTATCAACACACACAGGATGTCGTATCTGACGCACAGTGTCCGTATCTGACCACATGTGGTCCGTATCAGGCCAGTGGTCGTATCGGACCCAGTGTCGTAATCTGATCCCCACAGTGTCGTAATCAGAACTCACACCGTAATCGGTGTCGTATCGGAAACACAAGTGTCGTATACGGAACACAGTGTCGTATCGGAAACACAGTGTGTATCGGAACAAGTCAGTGTCGTATCAGGCCACAGTTGTCATGTCAAAGCAGGCCTGCTGAGGCGAGAACAACTCATAATAACGTCTGGAATAAAACAAATGGAAACCAGTATTTGATACAATTCCATTTATCTGTTCCAAAGCCCATTACTATAAACCTGTTCCTCTCCTAAATAAGGGTGCCAGCGCACCAGCCGCCTGTGGCCTGTATAGTGTGGGTGTCTGCACTCTGCCCACACAGCCACGGCCTGTATAGTGGGTGTGTATCTATAGGTGTATCTCACCCCTGTCAGCGGGCCTGTATAGTGTGTGTATCTATAGCTGTGTATCTCAACCCTGCCTGTATAGTGTGTCATCTATAGTGTGTATCTCACCGCCTGTCCCCTGTATATGTGGTGTATCTATAGCGTGTATCTCACCCCGACGGCCTGTAATGTGTGTATCTCACCCCTGCCGGCCCTGTATAGTGTGTGTATATGTGATCTCTGCAACCCTGAAGTGTCCTGCGTGTATCCTCACCCCTGCCACGGCCTGTATAGTGTGTGTAATCTATAGCGTGTATCTCACCCGCCCGGCCTGTATAGTGTGGTGTATTATACGTGTTATCTTCAAACCCCTGCCAACGGCCTGTATAGTGTGTATCCGCGCTATCAGTGATATAGCGTGTATCTCACCCCCTGTCCCGGGCCTGTATAGTGTGTGTATCTATAGCGTGTATCTCACCCCTGCACGGCCTGTATGAGGCGGGGTCTTTCCCTCCTCAATCCGCTTGGCAGAAGTGGGACGTCTGCCCCCGTCGCCGCGCTCGGCCATGAGTGGCAGGTTGTGTAGCCGTGACGAATCCGGTAGAGCAACGCCCCATGGGGGAGGGCTCCTCCAGGGTACTGATTCCGCTCTGCTCTATCTCCACCTCGGCCACTTAGACTTCATTTCCTCTTCTGACTCACCCTCACAATCTATTGGGGCAGGGGGAGGGAGGGAGAAGGAGAGAGTGTGGGGGGAGGGGATGAGTGTGGGGGGAGGTGTGAATGAGTGTGGGGGGAGGTGGATGAATGAGTGTGGGGGGGAGGTGGAAGAAATGAGTGTGGAGGGGAGGTGGAGAATGAGTGTGGGGGGGAGGTGGGAATGAAGTGTGGGGGGGAGGGTGGAGAAGAGTGGGGAGGTGGAGAATGAGTGTGGGGGGGAGGTGGAGAATGGTGTGGGGGGGAGATGGAGAATGAGTGTGGGGTGGAGGTGGAGAATGAGTGTTGGGGGGGAGGTGGAGAATGACGTGGTGGGG
>NW_019943314.1:250420-254737 GCF_002910315.2 Salvelinus sp. IW2-2015
CTTCATTTCTTACACCCCAATGCTTAAATCATACAAGGAAAATTACATGAATTCCTCCTTGTGTTACACCCATGCTAATCCAATACAAGGAAAAAGGGAGGGAATAAATATGTTTGTTGCATTTATTACACCCATGCTAAAAAATTCCTACTGAGACACCTGCTAACAGAGAAAGGCGTAAAACAACACAACAGTGCAGGAAGCTTCCCCTTTTTTATATCCCCAATGCTGAAAATTACATCTACCCGGTAGGGGACATGCTTTCCTTTTTTTTTAAGCCCCCATGACTACCATCTACAGGATATGTTGTTTTCCATTCATGTACCCCCCTATAGGCTTAATCTAATAGAGTTCGAATGACTACTGTATGTTCTTTTTACCCCCCATGCTAAATCTAATAGAAGAAGTTTCATTTACCCCCATGCTAATCTATAGGAATGTTTCTTTTTACCTCATGGCTAATCTACAGGAATTGCTTCTTTTTACCCCCATGCTAATCTCATAAGAGATTGTTTCCTTTTTACCCATGCTAATCTACAGGAATGCTTCCTTTTTACCCCATGCTAATCTACAGGATATGTTCCTTTTTACCCCATCTAATCTACAGGAATGGTTCATTTTTACCCATGCTAATCTACAGGAATCTTGCTTCCTTTTTTACCCCCATGCTAATCTAAGGAATGTTTCCTTTTTACCACATGCAATCTAAAGGAATGTTTCATTTTTACCCCATTGCTAATCTATAGGAATGTTCCTTTTTACCTCATGCTAATCTACAGGAATGCTTCCTTTTTACCCCATGCTAATCTCAGGAATGTTTCCTTTTTACCCATGCTAATCACAGGAATGTTTCATTTTTTACCTTCATGCTAATCTACAGGAATGTTTCATTTTTACCCCATGCTAATCTATAAGGAATGTTTCCTTTTTTACCCCCATGCTAATACTAAGGAATGTTTCCTTTTTACCCCCAGCTAATCTAAAGGAATGTTTCCTTTTTACCCCCATGCTAATCTATAGGAATGTTTCCTTTTACCCCATGCTAATCTACAGGAATGTTTCCTTTTTACCCCATGCATAATCTATAGGAATGTTTCCTTTTTACCCCATGCTAATCTAAGGAATGTCCTTTTTACCCAAGCTAATCTAACAGAATGTTCCTTTTTACCCCATGCTAATCTACAGGAATGTTTCATTTTTACCCACTGCTAATCTACAGGAATGTTTCCTTTTTACCCCATGCTAATCTACAGAAGGATTTTCATTTTTACCCCATGCTAATCTAAGGAATTTTTCCTTTTTACCCCCATGCTAATCTAAGGAATGTTCCTTTTTAACCCATGCTAATCAAGGAATGTTCCTTTTTACCCCATGCTAATCTACAGGAATGTTTCTTTTTACCCCCATGCTAATCTACAAGGAATGTTTCCTTTTTACCCCATGCTAATCTACAGAATGCTTCATTTTTACCCCATGCTAATCTACAGAATGTTTCCTTTTTACCCCATGCTAATCTACAGAATGTTTTCATTTTACCCCCATGCTAATCTATAGGAATGTTTCCTTTTACCCCAATGCAATCTACAGGAATGTTTCACTAGCACAGACTAAAATATGTTCTGGGATTCATCCGATAACATTGAGGAGTGTACCACATCAGTCACCGGCTTCATTAATAAGTGCATCGACGACGTTGTTCCCACCGTGACCGTACGTACATATCCCAACCAGAAGCCATGGATTACAGGCAACATCTGCAATGAGAAACAGGCTAGAGCTGCCACTTTCAGGGAGCGGGACACGAATCCGGACTGATGCACCAAGTCTGGAACCAAAAGGACCCTGAACAGCTTCTACCCCCAATCCACAAGACTGCTAAATAGTTCGTTAAATAGTTAACCAATAGCTACCCCGACTATCTGCATTGAACCCCCTTTGCACTAACTATTTTGACTCATCACATACGTTGCTGTTACTGCTTATTATCTATCCTGTTGCCTAGTCACTTTACCCCTAGATATATGCACATATCTACCTGAATGACCTTGTTCCCCTGCACATCAACTCAGTACTGGTACTCCGTGTATATAACCACGTTATCGTTACTCATTGTGGATTTATTCCTCGTGTTATTATTTCTCTATTTTCTTTCACTCTGTATTGTTGGGAAGGACCCGTAAGTAAGAAATTCACTGTAGTTTACGAAGCATGTTCCAAATTAAATTTGATTTGAAAAAAAAGTAGGTAGAGTGGTATAGGGGTTAGGGATGAATTAATTAATGTCTCTTACCCTGTATGTCCCAGGTAGGTAGCGTGGTGTAGGGGTCCTCTCCCCTTCATGTCCCTCTGGTTCACATCAGCCCCATTCTGCAGCAGGAACTCACAACAACAACTATAGATACAAACACTATTAGATACACACACTATACAGGCCGACTTGACAGGGGGGTTGTCCCTATGTGAGGATAAATGTGAGTATACCACACCACTATAGATCACACACCACTATACAGGGCCCGTGTGACAGGAGTGAGATACACGCTAGAGATACACACGCTTACAGCCGCTGAACGTAGGTGCCGATTGGAGTTGAGATACACGCTTATAGATACACACACTATACAGGCCGTTGAACAGGGGTGAGATACACACTATAGATACACCACCTATAGATACACACAGCTATAGATACACACACTATACAGGCCGGTGTGGCAGGGGTGAGATACCACATATAGATACCACACACTTATACAGCCGTGTCGCGTGGCAGGGGGTGAGATACACACTATAGATACACACACACATACAGGCTGTGGCAGGGGGTGAGATACACGCTATAGAATACACACACTAGTAGATACACACACTATACAGGCCGTTACAGGGGTGAGATACACGCTATAGATACACACACTATAGATACACACACTATAGATACACACACTATACAGGCCGTGACAGGGGTGAGATACACACTATAGATACACACACTATAGATACACACACTATACAGGCCGTGACAGGGGTGAGATAACACGCTATAGATACACACACAACTATACAGGCCGTGGCAGGGTGAGATACACGCTATAGATACACACACTATAGATACACACCACTATAGATACACAACTATACAGGCCGTTACAGGGTGAGATACACCTATAGTAACACACACTTCATAGATTACACACACTATAGATACACAACCACTATACAAACCATGACAGGTGTGAGATACCACACTATAGATCACCACACTATTAGATACACACCACTATACAGGCCGTGACAGGGTGAGCATACACGCTATAGCGATACACACACTATACAGGCCGTTGGCCGAGGGGTACGATACACGCCTTAGATCACACACTATACAGGCCGTGACAGGGTGAGATACCACACTATAGACATCACACACTATACAGCCTGTGCGAGGGGTGTAGTACACACTTTAGATACACACACCTATACAGGCCGTGGCAGGGTTGAGATTACACGCTATCAGACGCACACACTCTATACAGGCCGTTGGCAGGGTGTAGTACACGCTATAGATAACACACACTTATTTACAGGCCGTCGACAGGAGGTAGATACACGCTATAGATACACACACTTATATACAGGCCGTCGGCAGGGTGACGATACCACACTATACAGGCCGTGGCAGGGGTGAGATACACACTATAGATACACACCACTATACAGGCAGGGGTCGAGATACACGCATAGATACACACACGTATACAGGCCGTGGCAGGGGTTGAGATATACACCTATAGATACACACCACTAATACAGGCCGTGGCAGGTGAGATAACGCTAAGATACACACACTATACAGGCCGTGGGCAGGGGATGAGATATCAGCACTATACAGCCGTGCAGGGTTGAGATACACGCTATAGATACACACGACTTATTACAGGCCGTGACCAGGGGTGAGGTACACACTATAGATACACACACCTATACAGGCAGGGCGTGAGATCACACTATTAGATACACACATACGGCCGCTGACAGGGGTGAGAAACCACACTATAGATACACACACTTATACAGGCCGTGGCAGGGAGGAGATACAACACTATAGATACACACACTTACAGGCCGTGGCGCAGGTGAAGATACCACCACTTAGATACACACATCTATACAGGCAGGGGTGGAGATACACGCATAGATACACACACTATACAGGCCGTGACAGGGGTGATGATTACCACACCACTCTCTCTCTACCTCTTCCCTCCTCAGCACTCTCTCTCCCTGCTCCTCTTTGTTCAGGGCTCTCTAATAGCGTAG